>NC_140181.1:11060987-11082597 GCF_963971535.1 Notolepis coatsorum | reverse complement strand
ACAATTCAGTGCTGCTGGCACACATACAGAGGCTGCCTCTCTCTCTGTTTGGTTCAGCTGCTCTGGACGACAGTGGTGGCCAGGCCAGCCCATAATTCAGTGCTGCTGGCACATCATACAGAAGAAGAAACACTATTTGATGACCTCTTGTGTGTTTTGCATGTTTTCCCCCGGTGTGCGCAGCCAAGGACTTCATCCGCAACATGATGCAGAAGAACCCCACCATGCGCTACACCACCGAGCAGGCGCTCAGACACCCCTGGTGAGTCAGTCCAGCTACACCACCGAGCAGGCGCTCAGACACCCTGGTGAGTCAGTCCTACACCACCGAGCAGGCGCTCAGACACCCCTGGTGAGTCAGTCCAGCTACACCACCGAGCAGGCGCTCAGACACCCCTGGTGAGTCCGTCCTACACCACCGAGCAGGCGCTCAGACACCCCTGGTGAGTCAGTCCTACACCACCGAGCAGGCGCTCAGACACCCCTGGTGAGTCAGTCCAGCTACACCACCGAGCAGGCGCTCAGACACCCCTGGTGAGTCAGTCAGCTACACCACCGAGCAGGCGCTCAGACACCCTGGTGAGTCAGTCCTACACCACCGAGCAGGCGCTCAGACACCCCTGGTGAGTCAGTCCTACACCACCGAGCAGGCGCTCAGACACCCCTGGTGAGTCAGTCCAGCTACACCACCGAGCAGGCGCTCAGACACCCCTGGTGAGTCAGTCCAGCTACACCACCGAGCAGGAGCTCAGACACCCCTGGTGAGTCAGTCCTACACCACCGAGCAGGCGCTCAGACACCCCTGGTGAGTCAGTCCTACACCACCGAGCAGGCAGCTCAGACACCCCTGGTGAGTCAGTCCTACACCACCGAGCAGGCGCTCAGACACCCCTGGTGAGTCAGTCCTACACCACCGAGCAGGCGCTCAGACACCCCTGGTGAGTCAGTCCAGCTACACCACCGAGCAGGCGCTCAGACACCCCTGCATGGTGAGTCAGTCCAGCTACACCACCGAGCAGGCGCTCAGACACCCCTGGTGAGTCAGTCCAGCTACACCACCGAGCAGGCGCTCAGACACCCCTGCATGGTGAGTCAGTCCAGCTACACCACCGAGCAGGCGCTCAGACACCCCTGCATGGTGGGTCAGTCCAGCCGGCGTGAGTCATCAATCAACCTGCTCTCATCTCCGCTTCATTACCTCTATTGTTAACCCTTTCACTGCCACACTACATAAGGTTAACCCTTTCACTGCGACAATACACAGAAGGTTAACCCTTCCACTGCCACACGACAGAAGGTTAACCCTTTACTATCACACTACCGACGGTAGTAAAGGGTTAACCTTCTGTCGTGTGGCAGTGAAAGGGTTAAATGTTGTCCTGATTACCATTCTTCGGGGGGTTGGAAACATCGTCGGTGACTAATCAGAGCTCTCTTTGTTTTGTGTTGGTTCCATTCTAGCAGAATCTGGGTCAGCCAGATTTTTAGCAATAGTTATTAAGATAAGGTAAGATATTCCTTTATTGATTTGGGAAATTCAGGCGTCGTAGCAGCATGGGGGATGGGGGGGGGGGGGGGGTACAGGTATGGGCAGGGTAATAGTAGAAAGACATAAATATAGGCAATAAAATGTCATTTAAATATAAAAATATGAGAAGAATAAACAGTGTAAACAAAGGTGCAGATGAGGGTCTGTGTGCCCTATCTGTTATATTATTCGTTACAATATATAGGCAATACATCATTTTAATCTGAATCTATACTATACTATTGAGTAAAGGCCCTCCCATAGTCGAGCGGACCGTACGCGGAGGTCCGCGCGGACTCAAAGTGTGAAGCTCCAATTTTCTAATGCGCGGACGTCTGCTCCGCTCACTTGGTGTCACACAAAACACTGCTCTGCATTTTGGTTGACATCGACCTGCATTTAATGTGACACCGATCTGCATTTTACTCTGAACACTCGCTCCGTGCCAAGTGAGAGTAGGGCAGGATCATGATTAAATGGGTAGGATTGGTCCGGTAAAACGTTGGCAGGTAGATGACGCTAAATTTAGTTTTACTATCCCTAATCGTCATCCATTCCAATTCATATACATTTGGACCATGTCTTTTTTCATCATCTGAACAAACTTGAGAAGTTTGAATGGCTTTTCTAAATGAAGTGTGTAAAACTGCCAGTTTTATTTCAAAATATTGGAAACGGAGATAACATAGTCTCTTTATTTTGACATCGGATGACGACGACATGACAGAAATCTAAACAACGTGGGAAAAATTTTGTAAACTGGCGCGAGACATGTAGGAAATTGGTACGCGGAGGTCCACTCGACTATGAAAGCTCAAAGAGTCCCCGCGGACCTCCGCAGAGTCCACTCGAGCGTACGGTCCGCTCGACTATGGGAGGGCCTTAACCCTTTCACTGCCACACGACAGAAGGTTAACCCTTTACTATCATCGTCGGTAGTGTAATAGTAAAGGGTTAACCTTCTGTCATGTGGCAGTGAAAGGGTTAACCGGCTGTTGTGTGGCAGTGAAAGGGTTAATCTTTTGTGTATTGTCGCAGTGAAAGGGTTAACCGTTCGGTAGTGTGGCAGTGAAAGGGTTAAGAGTAAAAGTAAAGTAAGCTAGAAGAAAAACTAAAAGAACTAGAAGAATTGATTGAAGAAAGATCAACTAATATTATATTTAAAAAATAAAGCACAATGGATGGAAAACGGAGAAAAATTTACGTAGACATTTCTTTTTGAAGCTTCAGCATCAAAATACCCATAAGAAGAATATACAAAAACATATAACCCCTGAGGGGATAGTGTTGGACACTCGTGACAAAGTCCTTGAAGAAAGGACAAAATATTTTGAACTAATATATTCCTTTCAGTCACCACCAGTTAATCTTGAAGAAAAACAGTTTTAAAACTTTTTTCCAAAAGACTATATAAATTGTCTTCTTCTAGACAACGTAACTCCTGTGAAGGCCTAATTACAGAGGAGGAGCTGCTAACAGTAATTAATTCTTTCAAAACTGGGAAAACACCAGGCCTAGACGGTATACCCATTGAAGTGTACCAAATATTTTATGATGTGATAAAAAGAACCAATACTTGCATGTTTTAATTATGCTTATGAAAAAAAAATTGTCAGATACACAACAAGAAGGTCTTCTTTCCTTACTGTTGAAACAAGAATTGGGTGGTCACTATAAAGACCCCAGTTTCTTAAAGAACTGGAGACTCCTGTTACGATACAAAGATATTAGCTAAATGTATTGCGTTTAGAATTTAAAATGTTATATCCAATATCATACACAACAATCAACAGGGTTCATTCAGGGACGCTTTATTGGGGATAACATAAGACAGATACTAGAAATGATAGAATATTATGACTGCAAAGAAACCAGGGATGATATTTGTTGCAGACTTTGAAAAAGCATTTGATAGGGTAAGACTGGATTTTGTTTATAAATGTCTGGATTTTTTTTTATTACTTTGGGCCCTTGTTAATGAAATGGGTAAAGGTTATGTACAATAATACTAAATGCCGAATCATAAATAATAAATAATTGTCCTGTTTTTTTAAGTTATCAAGGGGTGTGAAACAGGGGTGTCCCCTATCACCATATTTATTCATAATTGCTGTAGAAATGTTAGCAATTAAGGTAAGATTAAATGGTGAAATAGAAGGATTGGATATCCATGGACTCTAGGAGCAAAAGTATCTATGTATGCGGATGACGCATGCTTCCCCATCTCTCCATGTCTAGACTCCTTAAAAAACCTTACACAATATTTGGATCTTTTTGCCAATTTGTCTGGTTTGAATCCAAATTATGACAAGTGCACTATATTGCGGATTGGGTCCTTAAAAAACACTGCTTTTACACTGCCCTGTAGGCTGCCAATAAAATGAACTAATGGGGACGTGGATTCTCTGGGAATCCATATTCCAACCAATCTGACAGAACTCTCAGCAATACATTTCCAAAGGAGACTATCAAACCTAGATAAGATAGGCCTACTACAGCCATGGCGAGGCAACTACTTAACCATATATGGTAAAAATATTTTAATCAATTATCTGCTAACATCACAGTTTGTATATTTATTTATGTCCTTACCTAGTCCTGGCGAATATTTTTTAAACTATGATCAGAAAAGATTTGACTTATGACTTATTTGGCATATGAACAAATTACCAAAGTGTTTGGAAAGGTTGTTTCAATACAGAGCTACAATCAACTGCTCGCATCCCTGCCAGGGAAATGGGGAAAAAAAGCATCAAGGTATTTAATAAACTAATGGTTTGCAGACCCTATATTGCAGACCCTATATTACTATATTAATAAATGGTCCAAAAAGATGAAAATAAATAAAGAGATCTACCGTTTTTATCTAAAGACCAAGGGTATATTTCATCGGCCGTATAAGATACAGCAAAAATGGGAAGAACTTGTTGAAGTACCACTTCCTTGGCATTTGATATACAATAATATACAGTATATGAAATAACTATAGACACCTATATGCGAGCCTTCCAGCTGAAAATACTGTACAGAATTTTGGCAACAAGGAGGATGTTATGGATCTGAGGCATGGAACGGACAGATGAGTGTAGATGTTGTGTGGAAGAGACAGAAGATGTGCCACCTTTTTTGGTACTGTCCTTATGTAGTCTGTTTTTGGAATGGTGTGCAAAACTGGTTATCAAATTGCAATATCAGTTGTTATATTGATATACAGACTGTATTGTTGGGTTATTTAAAGGAATACAACCTTACTTTTGTAAATATGATTATTCTTCTGCGAAAAGGGTACATTTTTAGAGCACAATTTATTCATGAATTGCAGTTGGAGATATTCAAAAGGCAGGTATGGCAGCACAGCATAACAGAGGGGCGGTTGGTGCAGGGTAATGGCAGTCTAGAGGTGTTTAGGGATAGATGGAGTACACACTTAGGGAGGCTGAAGAGTGGGAATACATATACACTAGGGCTGTCCCCGACTAAGGATTTGGATGGTCGACTAGGATTGGCCAAAATTTGCCGTTAGTTGACTATTGGTCGACTTAAAAAAAAATATATATATAATATTTTAATTTTCTTTTTGTATCATTCCATTTGGGCTGTGGGGGGTGCTTAATGTCTGAAGGAGTCGACTGAAGGCTTCTTGTCCTCTGAAAAAGCATGCAATTGGTCCACTGATGGATACATCTTGATATTTGTCTAGTCTTCTAGTGTGTTCATTAGATGGGTGAAATCCTCTTTCAGTGCCTCTGTGCCTGTTTTCGTAGGCAGTTAGCCTCTGGTATGCGTGCCATTAGCGTTAGCCACGCTTCTAGGCCTCTTTTCTTTTGGAAAGAATGATAAAAAAAAAAAAAAAGTATACTTTTTTTTTTTTAATATATTCGACTAAGTCGACTACTAGTGGCCAGTCGACTACGGCCCCTTTCGACCGATTCGTCGACTAATCGATTAATAGGGGTCAGCCCTAATATACACGATACTTCTCAGTGGAGGGTTAGGGGACGCTGCCATGGGGTTGCGGGGGCTTGATGTGCCTTCCGGGTTTTTTTTTGCTGCGTTGTGGCTTGTTCTGCCGTCGATGTCCGTGCACCGGGAATACGTGCGCGGCTGTCTGCTGCTCATGTGGGCCGGTGGTTGGTGTTTGGGAGGTCTGCTGTTGGGTACAGTTCTATCAATCCTCAATTTTCTTGATTTTCTTTTATTCACACACACTTTAGTGGTCAGACATATAGTCGTTCTCGAAGTTCTGCTGCCGTTAGTTCTCCATATACCCACAGTCGTTGGCCCGCTGGCACATTTTGTAACGGGCCAATAAGGAACATTACTATTACACCAACAGATTCCTACTGTTACACAAACGGAAGCGACATTTATGATGTACGTCACTCGAGAAAGGACTCTGAATGTACTGGGTGATAAATCCTCCTTAACGCGAATGTTCTGTTCCCTTAAGGATCATCGGTAAGACGGCGCGGAGCCAGGACATCTATCATTCGGTCAGCGTTCAGATGCAGAAGAACTTTGCCAAGTCCAAATGGAAGGTAAGTCCTCATCTGACAGACGCACATGGACGTTTCCTTGGCTCGGAGACGTAGTGATCTCATGTAGTAGGGCCTCTGGTCTATGACAGATTATTAATCAGGTTCTTACCTGAATCCTTCTTGATTAAGGACCATTAAATAGACAGTGTTGCGTAATCAAGGCCATCGGATGGCTGTGATGAAGGGCTTTTACTGTCAAGGATGACAACTCAAGATCAAAACAAATGTAATGGTCGTCGTCACCAGGACTCCCGAACATAACAGTCTATGCACAATAATTACAGTCCATCAGATTTGATTTGACAGCAGCATAAATTAAAAGACGAACAAAAAAAAAACTCCAGAGCTCATCAAATCTCTATATCTACACATATATATATATATCCCAGACTCCCTCCCCACATCCTGTACTGTATACTTTCAGTTAAATACAGGGGCGACAGTGGCTCGGTAGGTAGAGCAGTCGTCTGGTTATCCTTGAGCGAGACACTTAACATCTCACTGCTCCCGATGAGCAGGTTGGCACCTTGCAAATGTGAGGAACAAATTTGTGTGCAAATAAAGGAATTAAAATGGCGGAAATGAAAGGAAAAGACGTTCCAATAATGCTCGGCCGTCTCTATGGTTTCCTCCGCCCGTCTCCCTCCTCCCCCCCCCCCCGTGACTCGCTCTTATCATTCTGCCCTCAGATTTATTACTGGTGACAGATATGATATCCACCACTGTGTCCTTTATAAAAAGGTTGGATGGCCTTCTCTGGTTATCATTGGTATTTGTTTGTTTTTAAAGCCCTTATTGGTAAACGTCCCCCTTACATCACAACACTGTTGGAGTGGAATCTTGGAACTTATTCTACGTGTTCAAATGATGACTGGTTGGTTCCAGTTTGCTCTGAACTAGGAAAAACTGTCCTCCAACTGACTCTGAAGCGGAAGGTTCTTCCTGCTGCATTTACAAAGTATGATCTCCGACCCACTGTGTGTCGACTTGTAACTATCTTAGCTGACCTTTTATTGTTTATTCTTATTTATTGTGCTATTCATACAGTTATTATGTATGAATTTGCTGATAAACCGTGTCTTGTTTTGTAAGCTCGTCCTCGCTGTAAATGAGGGTAACCTCGGTGTCTCACGAGTTGAAATAATGGTTTGAAATCTTTTTAAATGTATTTAATTTCAACCTTTATTTAAAATCGTAAGCTTTTGAGGTGTCCCTCGTTTACGGAAACAACGATTGTACAAATGTAAACGGTACATAATAAAAAGCTATATTCACAGAAAATGAAACACAAAAGAGTAATAATTAAATAATAATAATTATGTTTTTAAAATAATACAAAAAAATATCTGCTAAAACAGTGACAGGTCACACACAATGGTCTGAAATCATACATTTAAACATACCAAGAGAAGGGAGAACCTCCAACTTCAGGGCGACAGTGGCTCGGGAGGTAGAGCAGTCGTCTGGTAACCCGGAGGTTCCCCAGGTTCAATTTCCGCTCCTCCCGGGTAGCGTGTCGAAGTGTCCTTGAGCAAGACACTTAACCCCTAACTGCTCCCTATGAGCAGGTTGGCACCTTGCATGGTCGCCTACGCCGTCGGTGTGTGAATGTGAGAGTGAACGGGTAAAATGGTGGAATGAACTTCCTGCCACAGTTAGAACATCCGAAAACCGTCCAATCTTTCGCCGACGACTAAAAACACACTTCAATCATTATCTGAAATAAAGATTTTTTTTTTTTCAAATAAAACACTAACCTTCTTACCGTCTTTTACTATCATGCACTCTTCCTAATATACTAATATGTCTCTACTACTGTGCACTCAACACTGCAGTCTGCAGCACTCAAGTTTCAACACTGTTTGATGGACATTGTTACTCAGCTGAAAGAGTTGTGCCCTTCCTGCTGACCTGTCGTACAGAACTTGTAAATGGTAAATGGCTGCATTTATATAACAGCTTTTATTCAAATCGCTTTACAATTTGTTCCTCACATTTGACCCGTTCACTCCCACATTCACACACCGAGGGGGCGGAGGCGACCATGCAAGGTGCCAACCTGCTCATCGGGAGCAATTAGGGGGTCTTGCTCAAGGACACATCGACACACGCTGCCCCGGGAACCTCCGGATTCCCAGACGGCTGCTCTACCTCCTGAGCCACCGTCGCCCCCCAAACTGTAGGGCTGTACCGAATGTCATTTTTTTTACATTCGAAGCTTCGATTGAAGTATTCGAACGAAGCTTCGAATGTCTATAAAAAAAAAGTACAAAAAAAAATAAATATATATATATATATATTTTTTTTTAACTGAATCCTCAATTTGAATAAAGTGATTAATCATGTCTTTAATCAATAATGTCTTTTTCTCTTATTAAATCAACTTTCTTTATATATAACTCACTTTATAGTTTCGTCAACATAAATAATCCAATAAGGGCACGGTTGGTATGAAAGTGATGGTGACGTCTTATAGTATAATATTATAATATTAGTGTAGCCTAATCTTTAACTGCAACTGTGAAGAAAACCCCCATTGGTTTAAACAGATTGAATAGACACAAAAAAAAAAAGATAAAAAAAAAAGATATATATATATATATAGGCTATAATATATATTTTTTTTTATAAAAAATTCAAAATTCGAATGTCGATTTAGAATTCGAATGTCAACATTATGATCGAAGCTTCGAAGCATTCAGTACAGCCCTACCAAAATTGTAAAGCGACCTGGATAAAAGCGGTTATATATAAATGCACCATTCACCAGACGAGACACGTGTGTGTGTGTGTGTGTGTGTGTGTGTGTGTGTGTGTGTGTGTGTGTGTGTGTGTTTCACAGCGAGCCTTCAACGCCGCGGTCGTCATCCACCACATGAGGAAGCTGCAGCTGGCCCACTCCTCCGAGCTCGCGGTCCGGCGGCAGAGCGACGCCGTCCCCCCGGCGGACACCCAGCAGGTCGTGGACGACGCGTCCTCCTCCTCTCCCGCCGCCGGAGAGCAGAAGCAGCAGCGGCTGGACCCCGGCGGCTCGCAGGCGGAGACGGAGGAGGAGGAGGAGGTCAATGGGAACAACGGCGTGCCGGGGGGGGGGACGACGAACCGTGTGTCCCCGTCGTCTTCCCAGAGCCCGGAGGACGCCGGCGCCAAGAGCCAGCACCACCACCACCACCCGTCGCTGAAGACCGTCCACAGCCAGCCCGAGCAGCAGCACCACCCGGCCACCATCACCCTGGAGCAGGGCAAGCATGCCTACCACTCGGAGCCCGCCAACCTGAACGGGTACGTCGTCGTGACTCGTGCCTCGCGGGGGGGGGGGGGGGGGGGGGGTCCATCGGGTCTGTCTGGAGTGTGTGGAGCGGCTGGGTATCAATCAATCAATCAATCAATCAATCAATCAATCAAGTTTATTTGTATAGCACATTTACAAACAGTTGTGACTGAAGTACCGACGTGCTTCACAGATAAGAGCATAGAGCAAGAAATACATATACGATACTAGGGATGCTCGATATTGGCTTTTTTTTACCGATACCGATATTGTCCAACTCTTAGTTTCCGATACCGATATCAACCGATATACCGATATATGCAGGGTTCCCCCCCCCCCCCCCCAAAAAAACGGAATAATTTCAGGTAATTAACCTACCGTAATTCCTCTAATAGTGACCGGTATTCAATTACAAACCGGGTCTCTATTAACACTTTGAGTGCCACGCCGGGTTTTCCTTTTTACCCCCTGAATGCCACCATCGGCGCCAATGTTAACCTTAATATCGCCTAATCTATGTTTTAAATTATGGCTATGTGTCTAATCTGCCCATCGCATTATCAAAGACTATTTTCCAGTCAGTGCTGTCAAGGCAGATTGGTTTTTTATCGCGTCATTTCCGTTTCAGATCATTTAGAAAAGCACCGTTTTGAGATAAAAAACAGCCCATTCTGGACCATTCTATGAAAATCGTCTTTTACTAGAATATTCCACAACGTTGATATTCGTCTGCCTTTTTATGAATCATTTTCAAATAAACGCTCTACGCGGCTGGGTAGTGTAGAGGTCTAAGCACTAAGAGCGGCTGTGTAGCGTAGAGGTCTAAGCACTGGAGCGGCTGTGTAGCGTAGAGGTCTAAGCACTGGAGCGGCTGTGTAGCGTAGAGGTCTAAGCACTAAGAGCGGCTGGGTAGCGTAGAGGTCTAAGCACTAAGAGCGGCTGGGTTGCGTAGAGGTCTAAGCACTAAGAGCGGCTGGGTAGCGTAGAGGTCTAAGCACTAAGAGCGGCTGGGTTGCGTAGAGGTCTAAGCACTAAGAGTGGCTGGGTAGCGTAGAGGTCTAAGCACTAAGAGCGGCTGGGTAGCGTAGAGGTCTAAGCACTGGGGCGGCTGGGTAGCGTAGAGGTCTAAGCACTAAGAGCGGCTGGGTAGCGTAGAGGTCTAAGCACTAAGAGCGGCTGGGTTGCGTAGAGGTCTAAGCACTAAGAGCGGCTGGGTTGCGTAGAGGTCTAAGCACTAGAGGCTGGGTTGCGTAGAGGTCTAAGCACTAAGAGCGGCTGGGTTGCGTAGAGGTCTAAGCACTAAGAGCGGCTGGGTAGCGTAGAGGTCTAAGCACTGGGGCGGCTGGGTAGCGTAGAGGTCTAAGCACTAAGAGCGGCTGGATAGTGTAGAGGTCTAAGCACTAAGAGCGGCTAGGTAGTGTAGAGGTCTAAGCACTGGGGCGGCTGGGTAGTGTAGAGGTCTAAGCACTGGAGTGGCTGTGTAGCGTAGAGGTCTAAGCACTGGAGCGGCTGGGTAGTGTAGAGGTCTAAGCA
This sequence comes from Notolepis coatsorum, assembly GCF_963971535.1. Lineage (NCBI taxonomy): Eukaryota > Metazoa > Chordata > Actinopteri > Aulopiformes > Paralepididae > Notolepis > Notolepis coatsorum. Next base: position 11,071,727 of record NC_140181.1, on the reverse strand, counting down.
CTAAGAGCGGCTGGGTAGCGTAGAGGTCTAAGCACTGGAGCGGCTGGGTAGTGTAGATGTCTAAGTACTGGAGAGGCTGGGTAGTGTAGAGGTCTAAGCACTGGAGCGGCTGGGTAGCGTAGAGGTCTAAGCACTGGAGCGGCTGGGTAGCGTAGAGGTCTAAGCACTGGAGCGGCTGGGTTGCGTAGAGGTCTAAGCACTGGTGATGTGTCTGTGCACACTCTGATCCCTGATATTTTTTTTTATCCACTTTTTCTCCTTATTTTTCTATTTTTCTCCCATCCCAATTTCGTGATTCCAATTCTCCCCTCCCCTGTCTTGAACGTTGCCAGACTATGCCTCCCACTGGTCGGCTGTAGTAAGGATAGAAGCCTTGCATCACGTGTCCCCCCCGCGTGAATATTTTCGGCAACCAACTTGTGTTTAGCGTTTCTCTGATTGGCCACTACGCCCATGTGACCGCGGTAGCGCGAGAGAGCTGCAGCGCGGAAATAGGCTGTCTATTGCCATTCTCTAAGACAAACTCTAACCTTAACCAGCTCCTTAACAGCGCCTAAACTTAATCCTTCTAACCTTAACCAACTCCGAAACAATGCTTAAAGTTAACATGCCTAAACTTAACCGGCGAAAGAATGCACGTTTAAAAAAAAAAATAAATTGAAGGGAATCGAACTTGTCACCAAGTTCCACAGGATCCACAGCAAGGCAGCGCTGCCAGTTGAGCTAGTTGTCGATGGTAAAAAAGGGGGGATTACTGCTACATAATGCTGCCGCCGCTCTGCCGCTACGCTCCGCGGCAGAGCGGAGCTGCCGCGTCGCCGCAGGGGCGTGGCTAGACGCAAGTTGGGCGTGGCTAGACACAAGTTGGTTGCCTTTAATATTTAGGCGTCCCCTCCGGTACACGAGGAGGCAGCCTGTCGCATCTTTTCACCGCAGAAGCTCGAACTCTCAGTTGGCGAGGAGTAACGCGTGGGAGGCTCACGCTGCCCCCGATACTTCCTGTTTCCGCCACACCGGCGTCGCCCAACCGACCCGTAGGAGTCGCTGTCCACAACGTCCTGCGTTAGTGGCGAGCGCCTTGCCCACTGCGCCACTCAGCCGCCTTCTGATCCCTGATCTGACCTCTTTATTAATCTGCTTTATTTCCAGGTTTGGCAAAAGCCACAGCAGGAAGGTGCTGCAGACTGGAGTGTGTTCGGTGATGTGAGGTCTCACGGGGCCGAGACGGAGAGGACATACGTTTCGCTTGGTGGGTAATACGTTCGGCTGCTACAGTACAAGGTCGAGTTAAATATCACCGGGCTGGCAAAGGTCAAAGGTCACGGTGCTGTCAGTAGGCTAACTTTTCACGAAGACGAAAAAAGGTTTTCCCTATTTAATCTATAAAGGTGCTGTTTTGTTGTTAGAATAAGTGGTCTACGTGTTAAAATAATAGCTCCACATTACAACAGCCATCACTGAGATACAAATACAATATAAAATGCACAGTGAAAATAGAAGCACGGATGTACGGCTCAACCTGATTTAAAGGCCAGTGAGAAGAGGCGAGTCTTTCACAAAGACTAAAAGATCTACACAATGAAAAGATGTTTGGCATCCATAGTGCTAATCACATGTAGTATGTACAGTGTAGGGCTGACCCCTATTAATTGATTAGTCGACTAATCAGTCGAAAGGAGCCGTAGCCGACTGGCCAACCTCTTAGTCGAATATAATAAAAAAAAAATATATTTTTTTTATTTATTTTTTTGTATAATTTTTTTCAAAAGAAAAGAGGCCTAGAAGCGCGGCTAACGCTAATGGCACGCATACCAGAGGCTAACTGCCTACGAAAACAGGCACAGAGGCACTGAAAGAGGATTTCACCCATCTAATGAACACACTAGACTAGACAAATATCAAGATGTATCCATCAGTGGACCAATTGCATGCTTTTGCAGAGGACAAGAAGCCTTCAGTCGACTCCTTCAGACATTAGGCACCCCCACAGCCCAATAGTCGACTAGCGGCAACTTTTGGCCAATCCTAGTCGACCATCCAAATCCTTAGTCGGGGACAGCCCTAGTACAGTGTAGTATTATTATGTACAGTGATACGGGTATAAAGCTTATGTCATACTCAGGGTTGGGATCCCTTTCCACCCTGTTCATAAGAGCAAATGTGCCACAGTGTGAATATGGTCCATATAGCTTGTAAAAGTTTAAAATAATATTTATTTCAGTATTACCTGTAACAAAGCCATAATGTTGATGTTATTAAAGGTACTGTAAGTGGTATTTCTTTGTTAAAATATGTGTCTTTGTTAACACTTTCAGTGCCACCAGGGAGTGCACGACTTAGTGCTTGAATGCCACCATCGGCGCCAATGTTAACGTTAATATCGCCTAATCTATGTTTTAAATTATGGCTATGTGTCTAATCTGCCCGTCGCTTATCAAAGAATCATTTTCCAGTCAGTGCTGTCAAGGCAGATTGGTTTTTTATCGCTTCATTTCCGTTTGAGAGTATTTTGAAAAGCACCCGTTTTGAGGTAAAAAACAGCCCATTCTGTGATAATCGCCTTTTACTGGAATATTCCAGAACGTTGATATTTGTCGGCCTATTTATGAATCGTTTTCAAATAAACGCTAGATGATCAATACTATACGTGCACGCACGCACATTCGAGGCGCGCGCTGATAATAGCCGTTTTCATTTCCTCATGGATTTTACAGTGAAACCGCTGGAGCACATATCAGAAAAAAGCTTATATCTTCATCAAAACGAGTCTGATTATCCTAACACTGATAACATAGATTCCTTACCTGACATCAGATGGTATCCAACTGGTATATTCCAATTCCTGATCACCATTCGAAAAAATCGATAAGTGTATAGATCTAACGTGTATACAGTAGAACTCATGATCCGCGGCGCTCAGAGGATCCAGAATGAACTCTGGTAACCCCGGCTGCATCAGTGGACTGGAAAATGTGGACTGGAATATTTTTTTTCCCCCATCCATTTTCATTGAGTCCATTCCAAAATCCCTGATGTCATCTGGGAGATGATAGGGGGGCGCTTTTTTCACATCTGATCGCCGGCCCTTGGGTAGGCTAGGGTAGGCTTGCGTGATGCAATATGATTTCAGATCGCTAAAAAAAATAAAATAAAAAGATTCCGAGAAATCTCGTGAATGGCTTTCAACGTAACTATCGTAAACACGAGATTAGCCGTGAGTGGCACTCAAAGTGTTAAAGACTCACCTCTTCTCACTGGCTTACTGTTGTATTTGTATTTTATACAAATTAGTTAGTTTGCAGTATTTCTGTTTGTGTAAATTGTGCACCATGTGTTGTATTACTATTAGTATTGTATTTACAGTACTTTTGTACTTTGTATCGTGCAGCACTTTGGTCGACCTCAGTTTTTTTTTTTCATGTGCTACATGAATAAATCTGACCTTGCAGCTTGACGTAGTTTTTGCCAGACGGTGACAGTGTTTTACTTAGCTCACCGTCAGCGTCTCTGAATAATAATAATAATAATAATAATAATAATAATAATAATAATAATAATAATAATAATAATAATAATAATAATAATAATAATAATAATAATAATAATAATAATTAATAATTATTTTATTTGTATAGCACCTTTCATACAAGAATTGCAGCTCAAAGTGCTTCACAGCAGTAAAAAAAGACAAAATTGGCATAAAATAAGCACAGATTTTTCCTGCAGTCGTCCAAGGCGCTGTCCTGGGGTCTCTTGACGCGTGTGTCTCTGTCCTCTGCAGGTCAGTCGCAGCCTGTCGATTCACCACGCAGCTGCTTGCCGTTGCCGGCGAGATCCCGGCACTGAGATTGGCGAGAGTTCTGGTTCCCGGGACGGCCCAGGTGGCCCGTGGGTTCCAGAATCCTGAGTGAATGTTTTTAATAAAGAGTGCCTATAATTCTTCCCCCCTGAGCACAGGCGTGCCACAAAGAAGCACGCAACACCACAAACCACACTCCCCACAGTCACGCGCTCGACACTGAAACAGAGGCGAAGTACAATATTTCAAATGGTAAGAATGTTTCTTACATCAGCTCCACAAGGTACTCAGGTCTGTTTCAGCGTAGAAGAGGATGTTATTATCTGGCTTCACGTCCACATTCCCCCCCCGAGCGGTGAAACAGTCGCTAAGGTCTGTCTGTATTTTAAAGATTGTATTATAAACTCTGTGTGATTATAAGACGAGATCAGGGCCCGTGCGCATTTGCATCCGGACTATGTAACCGTTTATTATAAATGTCGTCAAAGAAGCTTACGTTTTAAAGTGCGACATGGAATGCTATGATTTAATTTTTTTTTGCTGTTCAGCGTTGGTGAAACAACATGTTATTGTAGTTCCGTGTCTTTTCAGTGCAATAGCTTCATGGCACGACTGCATGTTTGTCCTGTTGACCGTATTCACACAGCAGGCCGCTTTGCTCTTTTGTCATGCTCAGGTTGGGATTCAAATTTTTTTAAGGAATCCCAACCTGATCATGACATAAGAGCAATGTTTTTCAAGGAATAAGTTATTCCTTTATTGATCCCCTTGGGGAAATATTTTGGGGGATCTCAACCTGAGCATGACATGAGAGCATCAAATAGTTTCAAAGAATCCCAACCTGAGCATGACAATCTCTCTCTCAATGAATCCCAACCCGAGCATGATATAAGAGCAAACGTTTTCAAGGAATCCCAACCTGATGATCATGATATAAGCGCATTTTTCTTCTTCAAGGAATCCCAGCCTGATCATGACATAAGAGCAAAATTGTTCAAGGTATCCCAACCTGAGCATGACATAAGAACAAAATGGCCACTGTGTGAATATGGTCTATTGAGAATGCCTTGTCGTATGTGAGTTAATTAAAACCCTCTCAGTGTTTCCTTTGTCTCATTCTACTTTTGTAACATATTCCCTACTTTTTCTTAACTGAGTTTTTAGTTTGTAAACTGTACTGTATGCACTTAACAAACGTCAAGTTCCGTGTAGCCGTCTCCGAATTATTGCCAACAGAAAGCTCTCTCTCGCCTGTTTCCAGTCCGTGTGAGAATCTACCTGTACATACCATAATATATCTGTGTATCTGCTTAAGAGATGCTGTGGTTTCAGTAGTTCTGTGTTGAGATTGTTCCTCCGTGTAGGTGGTGAATTCTGTACGCGCCAGGGGTGTACCGGTACACAAAAACCACGGTACGGTACGTACCTCGGTTTTGAAGTCAAGGTTCGGTACGGGTTTTCGGTACAGTGGGGGAAGGTTTGGCTTTCCATGTTCCACTCAGGGGTGATGTAGTGTAGTGTGCAGTATCTAATTGTACTTGTAGGGCTGTCGACGAATATTCTATATTGAAATTAATAATCGACTTGTAAAGAAAATAAAAAATAATAATAATTATGGGCGGTCGTTAGTGGTTAACATACCGTTGTATTCGTCCGGTACACACTATAGCCGTTCGGTTCGGTACGGATACGTGTACCTTTACACCCCTAGTAGTACGCGCTGATCTTTCGTTCTGTTCTCTGTCTCAAGCTCAGTGGAGCTTTGTGTGTGTTTTACAGACCTTCATCTTAGTCTATGTGTCGTGATGGGGGGACTCTCTCTGTGGTCATCAATAAAGCTTGTGTACAGTACGCACCTGTCTATTTGTGTTCGGCTTGTCTTTCTCTCCCAGGAGAAACATCCCCCTGGTCATATCTGGCTCAATGTGGTAGAGTGGTAGTCTACATTGGGGTTCCCAAACTTTTCAGGCCGGGACCCAGAAAATAAGGCGTCAGAGAGCCCAATGCACATCGTCAGGCTTTTATTATTATTTATTTTTGCCAGGCGACCGATTTTTTAAGCCAAATATCACTTCAATCCTATTAAGTTAGTTCAAGTTAGTTATTCATTTATATGTGCTATTTATGAGAGGGCTAACTTGTTGCAAAATAATAATGATAATAATAATAGCCTCATTAAAATACTATTGTTGCTTCGGTTGTTTTCAGCGTTTCATAATCTGTTATTTAGTTTGAAATGTTCATTGAAATAAGTAGATTTTTCGTTTTTGTTTATTTATTAAGTTAATATAAAACCATATAGTCACATTTTAGAATACAATATAATAGAATTTTAGAATACAACTAGAAACACTGTCCTGGCCTGCTTCTAAGTTCAGTGGCCTGACAAAAAAATAATAAATTGATTTCTTTTATTTTTTATTTTAAATCATCTCGCGGCCCTCCCGTGGCTTCTCAATCTCGCGGCCCACCTTTGGTTCGCGACCCCGACTTTGGGAACCACTGGTCTACAACACGAGATTAGAGTAGATTAGATTAAAATGTATTGTCATCATGCAGTACAAGTACAGTACAATGAAAGGAAGTTTGGTATCTAACCAGAGTCCAAATGTAACAGTAAAGTGCAACAGTAATATACAATGTACAGGTGATTAAACTGGGTATAGAATATATAAATTAGTACTACTGAGTAAATAGTGCTAATCAGATGTATGTACAGAGTTGTAGTACTTTTTATACCTGTGTACAGTGATACAGGTATAAAGACACTATGGTAGTAACAAGTCGTACTGGCCAGCAGCGTAACTAGTAAGGTAAGGGATATGTACAGATATAGTATCTACAGGTATGTACATTTTTTATATGCAGGTATGTACAGTCAGATGTGGATAAGTATATATATGGTAAGAATAAATAAATACATATAAATATATATATATGGTATATACAGCATTGTTGTACATGCTATCATATAGGGTTATATGGGTTATATGCAGGTGTATAGAAAGGATACGCAGGTATATCCACACAGATATGGATATATATATGCAGTAAATATAAATATATATAAGGTATATATATATATATATAAGGTGTGTGTATATATATGTAGGGCAGTACTGCGAGGCCCTTTGGATAAAAGCATGTTACAGTATGTATTTGGTTTTATTTGATTATGTAACCTAACTGGCATCAGCTTGATTCCTCTCAAGTCCTTAGTGGGACCAGTGACACACGTCTCTGAGCTCAGCTAATCACCGCCGGGATCCGATTAGCCAATGAAAGTACTTAGACCAATAGGATCAAGATATATCTAGCTGCCTTAAAGCACATCCTTATTACGCCGGGTTTAAATCGGGTGAACCTTCATAATGGATCTTATATTGAAGAGCCAGTGGGCCCCATCTCTACTGACATCACTAATGGTAAACATGTATATATATATATATATATATATATATATATATATATATATATATATATATATATATATATATATATATATGAGGCACTTACTGTAGTACCTGCAAGGTATATCAAGAAGCAAGCCTGCAGTAAGCGAGATCACTTTGAAAGATGTTGAACCAGCCCATATCTTAAAGGGGAACTATCTTATAAATGGCCTTTTTGAGTGTTTAGCATTGTTTCCTAGCTATGTGAACTTATATTAATATGATCTATGTCTCAAAATTCTCATATTGGCGCATTCTTCCAATTCTCCTCTCACAATATTCACCCTCACTGAACTGAGTCATTTGAAAATGTGCGCGATTTGTGATGTCAGAGAGACTCAGCTGCATGATAATGGAGACGTGCAGAATGAGCTGCACACAGTGGTTTAGGAGCCCAGGCTCAAAACGGCTCGAGATCTTGAGGTAGAAAAATGCTGTTTTTGAGGACTTGATTAGAAATACAAAACAATGAATAAAAAAATATATATATATTACAGAGGTGTTCCATAGACTCACAGGAATTGTGTAAAAGTGCCCAAATAGTGAAAGAAATAGTAAAATAGTTCCCCTTTAATGTTTTGGATTTTAATCCATACAACTAAATTGAATATTAAGCTGAGCAATGCTCAGAGGTTGGTAGCGCCTCTTGCACATGGGGGACCCTGATGGAAACAAGACAAACGTCTTTCTCAGGTCTGCATCCCCTTAACAATTGTATGTATTGAGCCGTACTGTATTGTACCCATTTTGCAATCTGTTAAATAAAGTTTTCATTCATTCATTCATTCACCTCTTACACTCACTCACGGTTGGCCACTCTGCCCCTAGTGGCTGCTCACGGGAACAACACTCTGCTTAAGACTGCTTCACATCATCGACGACACACAGACGGTGTCCTTGTTTGTCTCACGTCAGTGACGTCACACACACACACACACACACACACACACACACACACACACACACACACACACACACACACACACACACGTCACACGCCCTGCGCTCCTTTAAAAGTAGCAGCGCCTCTGATCTGAGTGCACCTTTGCCCCTTGCTCTCAAAGGGGCCTTCATAGCCCCGGGGGCGTCTCCGGCTCTGTTATACACCCCCCTGCTCCAAATACCCCCAAACCACGACCGCACAGCGCTGACCCGGCCCGGGGGACGCACCCACGCACCACATAGGGAGAGACAGACAGGCGGCCCTTTCAGGCCAACGTGTGGCACGGAACCCAGCAGATGTGGGGCAAAGGTCCCCTGAACATTCTCACACTTTCCCCCAGTGGCCACACACACGCACCCATAACCCATATCGCCCACAGCGGCGCAGAGAGAGGAACCCCTCGCCGCCCCCCTCTGCTTCTTCGCACATAACGACTTCCTTCATTACGTGATGATCACACAGTGGGGTGACTCGCCGGCCGTCGGTTGCAGGATAGTCTGCACTGCGGACAGGAGGAGCCTGACTGGGGGAAAGGTGGATCCCAAGGCCAGAGATACCAAATGAGAGGATGAACGGAAGGAAGTACATGACAGCGGAATGAGAGGAACGTCTCACTGTCTGGATTATAGTGCTTGTTTGTTGACTGGTATTCGTTTCTGGACAGCCTGTACAAAACACAAAACACTGAGCGGTAAATTTGTCACACGTTTTTTTTTTTTTTTTAAGTAATGGATATTACGTCAACAAGAGCTTGTACAGACGTGCGTCCGATGGATCGAGGCCTATGTTCATAAAACTAGCCCTTGACCCTTTCACTACCACACGACAAAGGGTTAACGCTTTCACTACCACACGACAAAGGGTTAACGCTTTCACTACCACACGACAAAGGGTTAACGCTTTCACTACCACACGACAAAGTGTTAACCCTTTCACTACCACACGACAGAAGACACAAGTTGAATTTCTATGTTGATTCATTGAAATGAAGTCATACTAGTGGCTACTAGCAGCGTAACTAGTAAGAGTAGGTAAGGGATATGTACAGATATAGTATCTACGGGTATGTAACAAGGATTATATGCAGGTATGTACAGACAGATGTGGATATATATATATATATATATACCGGTATATAGTAAGAATAAATATATATATGGTATATACAGCATTATTGTACATGCTATCATACAGAGTTATATGGGTTATATGCAGATGTATAAGTAGGTATATAGAAGGATTATATGCAGATATATTCATATATATATATATATATATATATATATATATATGCGGTAAAACATAATATATAAAGGGCTGTCAGTTTATCGCATTAATTAGATTAATTAATTACACAGCAAAATATCGCAGTATGAAAATTAACTAAACATTTATTACAAAAAAATAAAAATAAATTATTTGACTTTTTTATTTTATTTTTATCTCATTCATTCCATAAGAACGTAGAATACACATTTACAGATTTTTTTTTTTAATAAGGATCCATTTGCATGTTCTTGGTATCTGATTATAGGGACATCTATGGACCTCAGGGAATGTATTCCCAGTGTCAGAAATACTGTGTCTGTTACTAGGCTCGAGTCAATTGTAATGAACCAAATGAGAATATCAATAAAAAATTGTTTATCTTTGACTGTGAATAACACCATGCTCAAATTGACCAGACCTGAAAAATCTAAGCAAATGAATAAATGGAAGATGATTAAACAGAAGGTTTTGTAGATACAGTACTGAATTCTGCCATCCGGACACAGAATATAGAATATCAGGCCTAAAATGGTTATGCGATTAAAATGCGATTAATTAGATTAATTAATTACACATTTGTAATCGCCTGACAGCACTGTGTATGATATATACAGCAATATTGTACATGCTATTGTAACGGAGGTACCGCAGTATATCCACAGTCACGGGTACAAGTAGTGACGTGGCTGTGGATGGTAAGCGGTACTGCAAGTAAACTCACTCCACAGAGGCATCCAGACCCGGAAGCAAGCAGTGAATTCACTTCTTGCTTAGTGGTCTGTGATGCCGCCCGTGACGCGGGCGTCCGGGGTTCAACTCCCACTCAGGGCGATCCCTTAACAGGGGTCGAATCGACTAAAACACAACGCAGACAAGATCACACCGGCTACACTATCATACAGAGTTATATTGGTATAGACTATAATATGAGGTAGGTAGGTAGTTGTGATTAGTATGATTACTATATATGATTACAGTGTAGAGCTGTTGTAGACAGTGAAAGTAGTAGGTACTGTAGGTACTGTGGTGTAAGTATGGAAACAGAGCCTAGGGTTTGTATCCTGACTCTGACTGAGAACAGGCTCAGAAGCGCCAGTGAGTCCAGATCAGAGACGGTCTCCCCAGATCAGAGACGGTCTCTCCAGATCAGAGATGGTCTCCCCAGATCAGAGACGGTCTCTCCAGATCAGAGATGGTCTCTCCAGATCAGAGATGGTCTGTCCAGATCAGAGATGGTCTCCCCAGATCAGAGATGGTCTGTCCAGATCAGAGATGGT
>NC_140181.1:10899962-11055787 GCF_963971535.1 Notolepis coatsorum | reverse complement strand
TTCAATTCATATTGACATTTATGACATACACAACATACATGACATTTATGGCATAGGGACATACAGGTATTTAGTACTGATACATTTGTGACATAAACGGTATTCAAATATACAGTACTGTTACCCCTAGATCCTGACAGAGTATATATACATATGATGGGGAGGGGACTGTACATTAGGAGGGGGTGGGTGGGTGGGAGAGAAAAATACATACGGCGGGGAGGGAATATATACATGCGGTGGGGAGGAGACTGTCTATTAGGAGGTGGTGGGACTGTAAACAATGTAATGTAATCACCCTGCGTCTGCTTCCATCACCCCGAGACAGAGCGGTGTCCTCCCGCGCCGCGCGCCACATGTCTCCAGACTCCTCATGATGACCTTAAGAAACCTACCCTACCCGGGACACACGTTCCCCTTTTACCCACAATGGCCTGGAAGAGTTCCAGAACGGAACACGTTGTTGCATCAGAGTGATGGATTCCAGACTGAGCTAAACTGTGTACAAACACTCATGAATATGTAGACCCCCCCCCCCCCCCCCGCTCATCTGTGTACAAACACTCATGAATATGTAGACCCCCCCCCCCCCCCCCACTCATCTGTGTACAAACACTCGTGAATATATGCAGACCCCCCCCCCCGTGTACAAACAATCCACCCACCCAACCACCTCCAATGTAGTTTCCCCCCCCCACCTACCCCACTATACCCAACCTCCTCCAATGTACAGCCCCCCCCCACCTACCCAAACCCCCCCCCCACCCCACTCCACCTACCCAACCCCCCCCCCCCACCCCACCTACCCAACCTCCTCCAATGTACAGTTTCTTCCCCTCAAATGTATATACTCTCTTTTTTAGATTTTTTTTTATCACAAACAGTACTGTATATTTGTAGATCTGGTATGTCATAAATGTCTAGATGTAACAGTACTGTCTACCTGTATGTCATGTATGTAATATATATGTTATGATGAATTGAAAATGGAGGACCCTGATATGTAAACAAGACGAAAGTCTTTCTCTGGTCTGCATCCCCTTAACAATTGTGTGTATTGAGCCGTACTGTATTGTACCCATTCTGCAATCTGTTAATAAAGTTTTCAATCAATCAATCAATCAATCAAGCCCCCCCCCCCCCCCCCCCCCTCTCATCTGTGTACAAACACTCATGAATATGCAGCCCCTCCCCCTTGTTTACACAAGCCTCCTTGTATTTAAAATGGGGAGTCTCTCCTTGGCGCCTTGCTTGCTGCTGACTGATCGAAGCCGGATCACACGGAGGAAGAGCCACCTTTCCTGGTCCCTATGTGAGTTTATATACTATATTATTATATTTTGTGTGTGTGTGTGTGTGTGTATGTGTGTGCGTTACACCATTTCTTATTGTATTCATTTTCCTTCTTCATTCATTCTATTCAGAAATGATTAGAATTATAACTACATTTTCACATTTACATTTAGTCATTTAGCTGAAGCTGCTGAACGCTTTTATCCAAAGGTTCTGTACGACAGCAGGAAGGGCACAACTGTTTCAGCTGAGTAACAACAATGTGCATCAAACAGTGCTGAAACTTGGGTGCTGCAGTGTTGAGTGCAGAGTAGTAGAGACATATTAGTATAGTAGGTAGTAATATAGACAACGAAGATTAATTAGTGGAAGAGTGCACGATAGTAGAAGACAGTAAGAAGGTTCGTTTTCTTTACAAAGATCCACAGAATCACTTAAAGGGGAACGCCACTCAAATTAGAATTTCTAATGTTATTTCCATGGCCTAAGATATTCGTGAACATAAGCTGCTCTCTCTCTCTCTCAAGCCAGAAACCAGAGAAGTAAGAATCACAAAGTTGTGACGTCATCAGGTATAAAGTCTGGAGCTGCTCCATTAGACAATGAACTGATTTTATGGAGTCACGGAATCTGTGTTTTATTTATTATTTATATTATCCTTTATTCCATATTAGTGATCTGAGTTCTGAAACAAAGCGTGTGTCTATGGACCCCTGGGTCTCAGTGTCGTCTATAACGTCTTACCATCGTCTATGGACCCCTGGGTCTCCGTGTCGTCTATAACGTCTTACCATCGTCTATGGACCCCTGGGTCTCCGTGTCGTCTATAACGTCTTACCATCGTCTATGGACCCCTGGGTCTCAGTGTCGTCTATAACATCTTATCGTCTATGGACCCCTGGGTCTCCGTGTCGTCTATAACGTCTTACCATCGTCTATGGACCCCTGGGTCTCAGTGTCGTCTCTAACGTCTTACCATCGTCTATGGACCCCTGGGTCTCAGTGTCGTCTATAACATCTTATCGTCTATGGACCCCTGGGTCTCAGTGTCGTCTATAACGTCTTACCATCGTCTATGGACCCCTGGGTCTCAGTGTCGTCTCTAACGTCTTACCATCGTCTATGGACCCCTGGGTCTCAGTGTCGTCTATAACATCTTATCGTCTATGGACCCCTGGGTCTCAGTGTCGTCTATAACATCTTATCGTCTATGGACCCCTGGGTCTCAGTGTCGTCTATAACATCTTATCGTCTATGGACCCCTGGGTCTCAGTGTCGTCTATAACATCTTATCGTCTATGGAGCAGCTTCAGACTCTATACTTGATGACAATACAAGTTTCTGTTTGTTTGGATTTTGGGAGAGTTGCTAATTTTCACAAGCTATATTGCAAGCTATATATATATATATATATATATATATATATATATATATATATATATATATATATATATATATATATATATATATATATATATATATATATATATATATATATATATATATATATATATATATATATATAATATTTTAACCCTTCACGCTTTCATCCACAGACCCAATAAATATACACACAATAATGGAGACCATCGGTGAAATCGTCCCGTTCGCTAAAGAGATGTTGAGCCAGGGGCCCAGTCGGGGCATGGTGAAGATATACCTGCTAGGTACGACCATGGCCCTCTTCGGGGTGGTCGGAGTGCTGGTGGAGACCGTTTGCCTGCCGTTTCTAGAGCAGGAGGCCGTCGGGGAGGGAGCGACCGAGGCGGAGGAGAAGGAGAAGGAGAAGAAGAAACAGATGCTGCTAAAGCCACAGACGCCGGCGGAGACTACGGAGATCGGGGTGACTGAAGCGAAGCAGCAGCTGGTGACAGTCGTGCAGAGGACCTCCAACCGGTCTCACGCCTCCTAGAAGCGACGCCGGCTCTCACGGAGAGAAACGGACCTATAAGCGTATAGCAGTGCTGTTACACAACACACACACTACACTCAATTCTGTGAAAATGTTTCTGTCACAATAGATTTGGAGAAATCTGTCATTTGCCACACTTGTGTCATGTGTAGATGGACTGACAACTGCTGGCTACAGTAAGTCTAGCTGCTGGTCAGTGGATGATGCTCTGTGAGGAGGTTGATGGCAAAGATTATTATATAGATTTTTCTTTTTTATTTGGGGCAGTCTAATAAACCGTTTTGAAGGCACCAACTGATCCAGGTTGTGATTCTTATGGACCTGTATTTTTATCACTGATGTCTGCTATCATGCAACAGCAGGTCTCATCAAAAACGTAAATAAAGTCCTTATCGACCACAGGGGAAAAAAAGGTACATAATGTACGTTATGTTTATTATAACCATAAGTAATATATTTACATATTGTATAAGTCATATATTTACATTTCGTATCGAGTCTAGAATCGAACTAACAATGATTGTGGTCACAGGCAAGTGCTCTCACCACTAAAGACACCCACCAACCATGATACAAACACAGCTCTCACCACTAGACTAAGACACCCACCCACCCTGATACAAACACAGCTCTCACCACTAGACTAAGACACCAACCATGATACAAACACAGCTCTCACCACTAGACTAAGACACACACCCTGATACAAACACAGCTCTCACCACTAGACTAAGACACTCACCCTGATACAAACACAGCTCTCACCACTAGACTAAGACACACACCCACCCTGATACAGACACAGCTCTCACCACTAGACTAAGACACCCACCCTGATACAAACACGGCTTTCACCACTAGACTAAGACACCCACCCTGATACAGACACAGCTCTCACCACTAGACTAAGACACCCACCCTGATACAAACACAGCTCTCACCACTAGACTAAGACACCCACCCTGATACAAACACAGCTCTCACCACTAGACTAAAACACCCACCCTGATACAAACACAGCTCTCACCACTAGACTAAGACACCCACCCTGATACAAACACAGCTCTCACCACTAAAGACACCCACCCTGATACAAACACAGCTCTCACCACGAGACTAAGACACCCACCCACCCTGATACAAACACAGCTCTCACCATAAGACACCCACCCTGATACAAACACAGCTCTCACCACTAGACTAAGACACCCACCCTGATACAAACACAGCTCTCACCACTAGACTAGGACACCCACCCTGATACAAACACAGCTCTCACCACTAGACTAAGACACCCACCCACCCTGATACAAGCACAGCTCTCACCACTAGACTAAGACACCCACCCTGATACAAACACAGCTCTCACCACTAGACTAAGACACCCACCCTGATACAAACACAGCTCTCACCACTAGACTAAGACACCCACCCTGATACAAACACAGCTCTCACCACTAGACTAGGACACCCACCCTGATACAAACACAGCTCTCACCACTAGACTAAGACACCCATCGACCTTGATACAAACACAGCAATACTATGATGATGATTCATTTGAATGTTTAACGGTTATAGTTATGGACGGTTAAGATAGAAAGTTAGGGTTATGGAATTAGTACATTTTCACAAATATATCAATATTACTTATGGCTATAACATAATGTACAATATGTATTTTTTTTCATGTGGTTGATAAGTACTTACTTTACATATTGTTTGTGAGATCTGGGTTGCTGCTATAATTTGATTAATGAGGGATTAATTCAAGAGCTTGATAATACAGTGTTGCATCAGAATGCTCACAGGGGATGCATGTCACTGCCATTTTATCCAAAGCGCTTTACAATTTGTTCCTCACATTCACCCATTCACTCACACATTCACATTTCACACTGACGGCGAAGGCGACCATGCAAGGTGCCGACCTGCTCATATGGAGCAATTATGGGTTAAGTGTCTTGCTCAAGGACACTTCGACATGCTGCACGGGAGGAGCGGGAATTGAACCGGGGACCTTCTGATGACTAGACGACTAGTTTACCTCCTGAGCCTTATTCGTCACTGACAAATACACTTTGACCTGTTTCATTGAAATATCAGTCAAATAACAACACAACTTGTGTCATATACATTACAGCACATTTACAGTAAAAGGATAATACATATTATGAATATTGCTGTATCATACAAATTATTTAAGAGCTATAGATCAAATGTAAATATAGACTAATCCTTTTAAAATAATAATACATAGAGCTTTTAGAAATTATTGTAAGTAAAAAATATAGCTTCCCCCCCCCCCAATGAATCAATCTTTTTATTTATATTTTTATTTATTTTTAAATGTGGTAGGTCCAAAATGAATGTTGTTGTTTACATGTTGCAGGCATGTATCCCCTCAAGTTCAAGTTCAAGTTTCTTTATTAGTTGTCATACAGAAGTACAGAATACTTTTATACAAAATGCTTCTTTCTGTTTCGCTCCAGAGACTGTGCTAGGCAAAAATAGATAATAAAATAAGTATAGCAAGTATAAAATAGAAGTCAAGTACGTAGACAAAAATGTTCAGTATATACATATATACAATGCTCTATGTAGAGTAGAAGTAACTGAGTTACCATACAATATACTATACAGTGCAAAGCAGAAGTGGGATGAGGTACAATTTAGGTACAATATAATTTACAGTAAGGTGTAATGAGGTATGGGTTGTAGTGCAAATTCTTTACAGATAAATATAAAGTGTGCTTAGGTGTACTAAAGTGGTTAAAGTGGGTGCTGCAGTGAGTTGTATGTTTAAAGTGAGTGTGTGCGTGTGGATGTGTGTGCTGTGAGTGCATTTGATGGTTGTTACATAGTGTTATTGTTCGTTGAACAATTGGGGAATGCACCTGATTGGATAAATGACACCTTTAATAAATACAATAATTTCAATCAAACAATTGAATGAAAAATGCACAGGACACCCAGCATTGTAATTGACTACAGAGGAAGAAGGAAATTACAACATGTTATTATATCTACTCACAGTAGGGGGCGCAGTAACAAAACACACCTCGGCTATCAACCATGGACACCAACCATCCGCTTGACAGTCGGAAATGACGTTTCATATTTCTATGCCATGTTTACCACCATAGATATATATCTATGTTTACCACTAGCGTAGCGTTTTTCCGTCAGATAAATTAAGGTTTTTGTCGATGAGACCTTTGAATATTGAAAGCAGATAACAACAGATGGCGGATCCCGCGGTGTCATCGAGTGGTTCACTGAGTTTAGTAGGGGTAAGAAATAGATGTTTACACAGCCGTCGTCAACACATCCATGTTGCAACATTATTATTACACTGGGCTGCTGGATGTGCTGGACCCTCCCTGTTTTCAAAAACATTCTATTTCATACATTGTGTGAAGTGCGCTCGCCGTCTTCTCCAGAGTCCGACGAGAAGATCGACACCAATATTGTCCTCTCTCTGTGCGTTCAGTAGAAAGATATTCAGCCTGCACGTTAGCCTAGCTTAGTTCGTTTGTGCTAAGCTAGGCTAACGTGCAGCCGGATACTAGCTTAAAACTCCGCGATAGCTTAAAACTCCGCGAGAGGTGCTTTTGGCCAGCAGCAGCTAGGCTCAAATATTGCCCGACCTTATAGAATAGAATAGAAATACTTTTATTATCCCGAGGGAAATTTGACACTGACTGCAAATCGCTCAACATTTAGACAGAACAGGTCACGAATACGAATAACAAAACAAATCAAATTGCCTAAGAATAGAATAAAATAAACAGTAAATAAATACAGTAAAAATATACTGAAGTCTAACAGTAGGTGTAATATTGCACAGTGCTGTTTCAAAAGTAAAGAGTCCAGTAAGAGGTCCTTCCTATACCTACTCATGCAAAACAAAGACAGTGTAAACTATATTGTATCAATGTTGACCAGCATTTTAATTTTAATTTTTTTTATATAAACAACGAGATCTTTAAAAAATAAATCCTTGCTATACGGTTGTGTTTTCCAGCGTTCAAGCAGCAGCAAAGCAGCCACCAGTCCTTCAGAAAACTACTCCCTCGCCCGGCGTCGCACCCTGCAGGTGGTGGTGTCCGCCCTGCTGACAGAATGCGGGTTCGAGAGCGCCGAGAAGGCAGCCATGGAGTCACTGACGGAGATGATGCAGAGTTGTATGTGTGACCACCACCATGAGTTAAATGTCATTCTTGCGTATGTGTGTGTGTAAATGTCGTGATAATGATGATGATGATGATGATATGCGACAGTGGGTTCGACAGTGTCTCAGGAGGTAGAGCAGTCGTCTGGTAATCCGGAGGTTCCCGGTTCGCTTCCCCGGCAGCGTGTCGAAGTGTCCTCGAGCAAGACACTTAACCCCGGCCTAACTGCTCCCGGCGTGCAGGTTGGCACCTTGCATGGTAGCTCCTTTCGTGACTGCTGCTGATGCACGCCTTGCTTTGAATACAGCAGTCACTTGAGTTGCTCGACCTAACTAACTAGCCAGAGGAACGTTCCCCTCTGAAGCACTGGTTATTTACGAACTGTTCGTTTCTAAATTTATCACAGAGAAATGTCAAAGTATCTCACAGTTGCACGAGGGTTTCACACACAAAACCGGGGTGGTTTGAAAGCTCGGCGTTGCTAATAAACATTTAAAAAAAATATATATATATAAACTGGTCAACACTGCTCGATCACAGCGTATGCGCATCAGGCACCCAATGCCGGAAATAAAGCTGTGTTGACCAGTTTATAAAAAATATTTAAAATGTTTATTAGCAACGCCGAGCTTTCAAACCACCCCGGTTTTGTGTGTGAAACCCTCGTGCAACTGTGAGATACTTTGACATTTCTCTGTGATAAATTTAGAACGAACAGTTCGTAAATAACCAGTGCTTCAGAGGGGAACGTTCCCACGGCTAGTTAGTTAGGTCGAGCAACTCGAATGACTGCTGTATTCAAAGCGAGGCGTGCATCAGCAGCAGTCACGAAAGGGGGCTACTAACTGGCACGCCTGGCACGGTTGCCTCCGCCGTCGGTGTGTGAACGTGTGAGTGAATGGGTCAATTGTAAAGTGCTTTGGGATAAAAAGCTGTTATATAAATGCACAATTTGAATTGACCCTTTACGCCACTGAGAATGATCTGTTGACGTCCCGTGTCTCTCTTTCAGATATAACTGAAATAGGTCGCTGTGCTAAATCTTACTGTGAGCACACGGCGAGGAGCGTCCCCACGCTCCCAGACACCGTGGTCACTCTCATTGAAATGGGTGAGTAGTAGAGCATCGTTACACCGCTCCCTTTCACTGCCGCACTACCAAAACGGTTAACCCTTTCACTGCGACAATTCACAGAAGGTTAACCCATTCACTGACGCACAAACAGCCGGTTAACCGTCGGTTGTTGTGTGATAGTAAAGGGTTAACCTTCTTTCGTGTGGCCGTGAAAGGGTTAAGATTGGAGATACACAAAGAATTAATCTTAAACTGTAATCATAATAATCACAACTACCTGCTACCTCATACTATAGTCTACTCGTGTAACTCTGTACGATAGCATGTACAATTGTGCTGTATATTTATATATACCAGATGTATATCCATATCTGTCTGAAGATACCTGCATATAATCCTTCTATATACCTACTTATACACCTGTTTATAACCCATATATAACTCTGTATGATAGCATGTACAATTATGCTGTATATATATATATTTTTTTTTGATCCACTTTTTCTCCCATTTTCTATATTTTCTCCCATCCCAATTTCGTATCATCCAATTCAACCCTCCCCTGTCACGAACGCTGTTTCTTGCCTCCCACAAGCCGGCTGCAATGTGGACTAAGTCATACATAGCACAAGTCCCCTCCGGTACTTGAGGTAACAGCAGTCGCATCTTTTCACCTGCGCAGCTCGACCTCTCAGTGTCGAGGAGTAACGCGTGGGAGGCTCACGCTGCCCCCGACACTTCCTGATTCTACTGCGCAGGCGCACCAACCGACTTGTAGGAGTCGCTTGTTCACAACGTTCGATCCCCACCCTTCAGTTTTCCCTCCCCGTAATACGGCCAATGTGTATTACTGCGGACGACCAGCCAAACTGAAAAACAATGTGGAGAGCTGGATTCGAACACGCGAATCCTAGCGTCTCCACACTGGTGGCGAGTGACTTGTCCACTACACCACCTAGCCGCCCTATGCTGTATATATATTTATTCTTACTGTATATATATTTATCCACATCCGTCTATTAGGGGTGGGACGGTACGCATTTGAACCGTGTACCGTACGGTACGACCCCCACGGTTCGGGGCGTCTGTGTATCGTACGGTTCAGATGACGCGCAAATAAAAAAAAAATCATTTGGCGGAGCCGGGAGAGGTGAGCACTGGCTGCAGGCAGCAGCAGCAGCAGCACTGCAGCCAGGTGCTAGTCAGTTTGTGTAAAAATGGCAAGCACAATATAAATCAATCTTCATTACGACTTTAAAAACATAGCCATTAACATTACATAGGCCTACACACATCTTGCCATAGCGTTAGCAGTTTGTACAACACAACGCACGTTTTAACTATGGTAGCACTAGCCCCAGCTAATACAGTCAACGAAATGTTACCGTAGCTACTAGCTAGCAGAGGAGAAAATGAGAGTCTGAGAGGCCGAGTGTTTAAAGACAATGGTAGGCGTTTATTCAACATCCAAGAAGGCTAACATACAACTGTGTTTTACTAACTCCAACCGGGACTATTGCCGCTTTCGTGCTGCTTGTTGATGTTATGAACTCATCCTAACGTTACCGGAGCTGAAGGTGCCATGCTAAAATGTCTGTGTGGACCCGCCAACCCATAGATGGTTCCAACTCACCGAATTACGTAATCCACCACAGTTGCACTCAATATTTAAATAATGTTAGTCTAAATAAATGTAGACAGATAATGTACGTATTTAAAAAATAGAATGAACAGAGCAGTGTTTTTAAACAGTACAGTGTGTGTGTGTTAGTTTGATGTATGCTGCCAGTTAATACTTTGACAAATGTAGCCTATATTTTTCAGTCAGTTCGGTCTTTGTGTGCCAAACATTATTTAAGGCTGTAAACACTGTAACACTGTAAACCTTTATTTTTTTTATATATATATAAATGAAGCATGTTTAGATTTGAGTGTTAAATTTTTTTTAATACAAAATAACGTATATCGAACCGAACCGAAAACCGTGACCCCATAACCGTGATACGAACCGAACCGTCCATTTTGTGAACCGTCCCACCCCTACTGTCTATACATACCTGCATATAATCCTTTTTACATATCTGTAGATACTATATCTGTACATATCCCTTGCATACTCGTAACTAGGGCTGTCTTAAATACTTCGAAGCTTCGAAGCTTCGTTCGATGGCACAAGCTTCGAACATTAAAAAAAAAATCGAAGTTAAGTGTGAGAACTACCCATCCCAGTTAGGACAGCCGAATCCCGTCCAATCTTTCGCCGTCGACTAAAGACTCACTACTTCAACCATTATCTGAAATGATTAAAAAAAAAAAAGAAAAAAAAATCTAACTGTGACTAACCTTACTGTCATGCACTTTTCCTAATAAACTAACCTACACTGTAACACGCAACACTTTGATAAACATTGTTACTCAGCTGATAGAGTTGTACCCTTCTTGCTGTCTTGTCGTACAGAACTTGTAAGTCGCTTTGGATAAAAGCATCAGCTAAATGACTAAATGTGTGTGTGTGTGTGCGTGCGTGTGTGTGTGCGTGTGCGCGTGGGGCCGGGGGACAAATACACTGGAGGAAAGTAACCCAGCTCAGCACTGCCCAAATTATATCATCACTATTGCCTGTTTGAAGGATATCATCCTCAAATACATATACACCTACATGCCTTGTAGAATTCCACACATAAGAAAGAAAGATACTGGGATGAATAAACAAAATAGGAAATAAAATTTAGATAAGGTGCTACTGAGATGTTTTGGTGAGTTCTTTGTTTTTTTGTGGAAGTTGCCCCTTTTAAAAATGCATGAACATTCACTGATAATTGGTCTGTAGTGGAGTCTACAAGGTCTACATTGCCGGACCATGTAGAATCCGGACCTTGTAGACTGACATAATTCTGTGCATAGTTTAGTCTACACAGGCCATATTTCAAATAATAAAAATCTTACTTCATTCATCTTAAACATTCTTGATTTGGGGGATTGGTAGTTCCCATGAAATCTGAAGTTGTTCAAACGACAACAGCGATCCACCTTGAATTAAATCACACAGCCGAGTGAAACCTTGTTGGCTCAGTCACGAAAGGGGCTACTTAATTAATTAATCCAACCCACTTTATTTATAGAGCACATTTAAAAACAACAACGTTTATGAAAGTGCTGTACAAGTCCCACAACATAAGATAAAAATTTAAAAAAAAAATTAAAATCGAAGCTCGGCCCCGAAGCTTCGATTGCCAAAAAAAGCTTCGAAGGTCAGCCCTACTCGTAACGCTGTGTTTTTATACCTGTACATATTAATACTTACAACTCTGTGCATACATCTGATTAGCACTATTTCTCACTATTAATCACCTGTACTCATTGTATATATTACTATTGCACTTTACTGTTACATTTGCACTCTGGTTGGATGACAAATTTATTTTCGTTTGTACTGTACTTGTGCTGTATAATGACGATACATTCTAAATGTAATCATAATGTTTGTCCCACACAGGTTTCAATGTGGACGCTCTTCCTTCATATGCAAAGAGATCACAGAGGATGGTGATAACGGCACGTGAGTAGGGGCTGTTTCTATTGTTAATAAGGCCTAACAAAAACATTGTTTGGTTCCTGTTGGTTGTCAGTTAAGGCCATGGGTAGGTAGGGAATTTATTTTATTAAATTTTTTCCCACGTGGCGACTATGGATAGGGATTTTTTTTTTTATTTATTTTATTTTTCACGACGACATGGATGCATGTGCCAGCATGTTTAACCCTTTAATCGCCGTTGACGCTGAAACACGTCATTCCCCGCCATGCTCATTCTGCCGTTGACGCTGGACAGCGTCTTTGATATCAATATTTCAAAAATCTGTGACATGAGATGTACTGGTGAGCCCCTATCAACTCTAACGGTTCAAGAGCGCCATCTGGTGGCCGATCGGCCTGATCGCCCAGGGAAGAAACAGGAAGTGGAAGCTGGTGCTCATTTCAATTTGGTCCGATCACTCGCTATAGGTCCCGGGACTCGATCTCGACACAATGGATAGCGATCCGTTGCCAATAACTCGATAAACAACAGGATTTGGACGTATATACTATTATACAACCTGGAAATGGATCGGGTATTTCGACATCCCATAATAGAAAAAATTCTGTTCCACGCTCATCTCCCAACGGCGAGAGGAAGCTACGGTGAGTTTCAGCGTTATTTTTTAATGTCTTCTATACTAACTGCTCTAATGATCATATCACCCACACTAGATGAATGATATAACGTTGCCCACGGAATTATAAACGACCCCCCGCCCATCCGGTCAACATCAGATCATACGTAGTAACTTCTAGAAGTACGTGCAGTTGAAATTTTTTATCTCGCGCCGATTGCTATCAAACTGTATACAATCATCAATATAATGCATTTAGGGCTATAAATCACGTTCTGGAGAAAGCTGCAGAAAACGATAAAAACATACTTATACTTTAGACCGTATTTTAGTATGAATATGTGAATGAAAAAGTATAACGTTGCTACACCCTGAACAATAGATATAGGACTTTGAATGGGCCATAGTAATGTCAATTTAGCAATACAATTAAAAAAGTTATAGCCCTGCAAAGAAGGGGAACTTCTCCATGTTAAATAGGGCTCCATGTTACTCACAGTCGGACCCTTTTAACCCGCAGCTCCGGTGACGAACCCCCCCGTGACGCCCAAGGCTCTGGTCGCTGGGCAGAAGCGGACACATCCCCCTCACATCCCCAGCCACTTCCCAGAGTTCCCCGACCCGCACACCTACATCAAGACCCCGGTGAGTGGGACGCTCTCGGTCCTGAACCCGTTCTTACAGCTGCTCTACATGGGCTGGCATTAGTGATGCACCGATGTGAAAATTGTGGCCGATACCGATAACCGATATTAATATTGCTGTTCTGGCCGATACCGATATTTACCGATGTCGATATCTCTGTATAGAAAATAAAGAGCTATTTTCCAAAATGCATTTTTTTTCTCTTTTTTTTTTTTACTTTTGTAACTTATTTTCAGAAATGACTTATTTTGAAACAATTTAAGGCCAAAACATGTCAAAATAAAAAAATATATAATTATTTTTTAACGTTTTTTTTTTAATATGCCCTATCTTGATATCTGACCGATACCAATGTGTAAAAAACTGCCATATCGGCCGATATTATATCGGCGGTCGATATATCGTGCATCACTAGCTGGCACCTCAGTGTCTGTCTGAACTCCTGCACGTTCATGCTCCTGCCAGAGCACTGAGATTAGCCAATCAGCTGCTGCCCCTAGGCTCTGGAATAGCCTGCCCTGGCACATCAGGGCCCTATTCCCCGTACCTGGTTCAACTAAGTCGATCAAAAGTCCCATTATCCAGATTCAATTAACCCGATGTTTGAATCCGGGATTTTCCTGTTCCTCGAAGGTGGATTCAGTCTCGTTCATTTGAACCAGACTTGAGACTCAGTCGATCGCAGAAATCCTGATTTTCTAACGGCATTGATTGATTGATTTAAAACTTTATTAACAGATTGCAGAATGGGTACAATGCAGTACGGCTCAATAGCCTCGCCGACAAGTTAAATGCATAATCTATAGGCTAATTTTAAATCCCTCATTACCCCAATCAATCAGATTATATTTCTTTAAACGTGCCTGCTGGCAGTAGGCTTATGGAATGAATAATCAAATGAGATCTTGCTAGCGAAAATAATTAGTTCAACTCTTTCAGAATAAGGATAAAAACAAGCCCAAATAGTATTATCTAATTGATACGAATTATATTATGAGGATATCTGTACTGTATGTGCTTAGGTATTATGTACTATATAAATACATGGTTTCCAAAGAGAGGCTTGGAGGGAGGCTTGCAGTTACACTATTAATCAGGTTTTAATATGTTTCGGACCTAATCCATACATGCATTGAATTGATTAACCTTTGGTTTATACCAGTGACACCTCATGTTCATCATCAGATAACAGTGCTTGAAAAGATAAATGCATTTTCTCAAATTCATTCATCAAAAACGTCAAAGGCTCATTCAATTTATCATGTCACGTCACGTCATCAAATCCATCAAACAGCGCATCTCCTCATATATTTTAATCCCAGTTACAATATCACAATAACGTGTGACACTGTCACAGTGACAGTGATACAATTAAATACTCCACAGATTCAGATTCCTCATAATTCATATCCACAATCCGCGCATAGACGCTTCAGCTTGAATGAAACGCATCCGGGTGCTCCGTTAAGCAAATACACAGCGAAGAATATTAAACTAATCAGAGCCAAACACCCGATAGGTTTCATTCATTAAAAATATCCCAGCGGGATTCACATTTGCAATGATCCGTTTAGTCCGTTATTCAAATAACTGTGTCGCGAGCGCCGTATCCGTATAAATATGACGTGCATTATATAGGACAAAGTAAATTCATAGGCTGAATATGATTTATTATCAGCATTTTAGGTAGACCTATTATTTTACATTTCAAACGAAGCACAAAAATATAATTCAGAATGGTATAATGCAGATCTAGACTGTGAGAATCATTTCAGGAAGCGAGCTGGCATTTCTTTGCGGGGGCGTGGCCATGGTTCATCCAGCTAACTGAACTTAACCCTGCCCTCGACCAGGTTCAAACTTTCTGATCTGTTACCATGGCGATTTAGAAAATCCGACGTCGGGGAATGGAAATGTCTGGCTTAAGTCAAGCTATGCTGAAAATTATCCGGCTAACTCAGTTAGCCAGGTACGGGGAACGGGGCCCAGATCTGCTCAGATCCTAGATACAGTATGTTTAAGTCTTCTCTGAAGACCCACTTCTTCTCCCTGGCTTTCAACTCCGGTTGAGCTGGGCTGGGCGCCCGATTTTAACCTGTATCTCATGTACTGTATTGTATATTTGTATTGTACTGTGGTATGTTTTTGTGCCACATTGCATTGCCTGTGTTGGCCTTTTATTGACCTGTACAGCACTTTGGTCAACTGCGGTTGTTTTTTTAAACGTGCTTTATAAATAAACTTTGAGTTTGAGTTCACTGTCTTACCACACGGATACAGAAAGGCTGTGTAGTCCCAGTGGAAACTAGGGTTTTTGCACGATACACTGACTGATACTAGTAAAGTATTGCGATAGCCAGCTGTTAAAAATACTTCCAATACTTCCATTTTTATTAGTATCAATATTTTAGAATAATAGCCTGATGCCGTATTTTTGTTGTTGAGTTGAGTTGGATGCGTGACCGTTCGATTCCCGCTCCTCCAGAGCAGTGTGTCGAAGTGTCCTTGAGCAAGACACTTAACCCCCAATTGCTCCTGATGAGCAGGTCGCCTCCGCCGTCGGTGTGTGAATGT
The DNA here is from genome assembly GCF_963971535.1 of Notolepis coatsorum. Lineage (NCBI taxonomy): Eukaryota > Metazoa > Chordata > Actinopteri > Aulopiformes > Paralepididae > Notolepis > Notolepis coatsorum. Next base: position 11,039,961 of record NC_140181.1, on the reverse strand, counting down.
GTGAGTGGGTAAAATGTGAGGAACAAATTGTAAAGCGCTTTGGATAAAAGCTGCTATACAAATGCACCATTTAACACACGCCAAGGTGTTTTCAACATCGTCTGTAGGTGATTCTGCCTAAAGCCCAGGACTCCATAGTGTTGAGCGTTTCACTCGCATTTGCGCGACTAAAATAGACTCATTTATTTGCTCCTAAAATGATTTAGGAGCACATTGGAGTAAAGATTATATCCTTACAAGCAGCTGCCAGTTTGATGACCTAAAACTACAGTCACTCTGAGTGCTCCGTGTGCTTCTCTCCCCCCCCCGGCGATGCAGACGTTCCGGGAGCCGGTGTCGGACTACCAGGTGGTGCGGGAGAAGGCGGCGACGCAGCGGCGAGACGTGGAGCGAGCGCTAACCCGCTTCATGGCCAAGACCGGAGAAACACAGAGCCTGTTCAAAGACGACATCACCGCCTTCCCACGTGAGTGACCGACTACAACTCGAGTTTTAGGAATGAAGATGAGATGAGATGTTCCTTTTATTACATTTAGTCATTTAGTCATTTAGCTGAACGCTTTTATCCAAAGCGACTTACAAGTTCTGTACGACAAGTCATCAGGAAGGGCACAACTCTTATCAGCTGAGTAACAATGTTCATCAAAGTGTTGCATGTTACAGTGTAGGTTAGTATATTAGGACAAGTGCATGACAGTAAGGTTAGTTAAAGTTAGATTTATTTATTTATATATAAAAAAAAAATGATTTAAGATAATGGTTGAAGAAGTGCGTCTTTAGTCGACGGCGAAAGATTGGACGGGTTTCGGCTGTCCTATTATTGTGGAGGAAATTAGCCGGAGCCAAGGATATACTCAGTCAAAATAGACTTGGTTATTATTACAGATGGGTTGACTCAACCAGAGTATCGAAATATAAGTTGGTCAAGAGTTATGATGACGGATGACTCCACATGGGGTACAAGGCCAGGGTGCCCCAGAGAGCTTCTAGAATCATGTTCGCCGTAGACCTTTATACTTGACCAAAGGGGTGTGGCTAGGTGACCAGGTAGGAAAGAGATGGGGGGGGGGGGGGGGGGGGATTCTGGGGTCGGGGAGGGGCTGGAGAAGGGGTTGGAGGGAGGAGGGGTGACAGGATGTCAAGGTGAGCCAGGAAGAGGGCGAGACACAAATGGTTATTCGACATGCAAAGGAAAATTGGGGAGGTGTATTAAGACGGGACTTCTACCACATTGATCTGCTCTCGTCTCCGCTTCATTACCTCTAAAGGTTGTCCTGATTACCATTCTGCGGGGGTTGGAAGCATCGTTAGTGTCGTCTGTGACTAATCAGAGCTGTCTTTGTTTTGTGTTGGTTCCATTCTAGCAGAATCTGGGTCAGCCACAGTATTGTTCCACTTCTATTATCCAGCCTGGACACAACCAGGCTGGATAAGCTGGTCAGGAAGGCCAGCAGCGTGGTTGGGGTTGAGCTGGACTCTCTAGCGAGGGTGGCGGAGAGGAGGAGCCTCGCTAAGCTCCAGGTCATCAGGGAAAACCCCACCCACCCACTATACAGACTTGGCTGACAGGAGGAGCATGTTCAGTGCTAGGCTCACACTACCCAAATGCAGCACTGAACGGCACAGGAAGTCCTTCATTCCAACAGCCATCAGACTATATAATGCATCACTGTGCCTCACTGCATCACTGAGCACAGAGCGGCAGCTCAATAGTGGCAGGAGGACGCGACTAGCGGCCTCCAGGCTCCACAACAGGGGGCAGCGACGGCTGCCAGACATTGATCTAAGTCTTATTGGAACCCAAGGAGGACAATACACTACCTAAAGCATACTGCACCTAGTTACACTGAGTTACACTGAATACTGGAATATATATTTCATTTAATTAGATTTAAATTATAATTATATTGACCAAATTGTTTACCCCATGCTCAGTATGCTCAGTATATTCTTACTGTATTTATTTCTGTATATTTTATTTCATTTCATTTTATCCCATTTTATTTTACTCTACTCTTATCCTAGGCAACTTGATTTGATTTGTGTTATTATTCTAATTTGTGACCTGTCCTGTCTAAATGTTTAAATGTTGAGCGATTTGCAGTGTCTAATTTCCCACGGGATAATACAAGTATTTCTATTCTATTCTATTTACCAATAGTTATAGGTAATAGTAGAAAGACATAAATACAGCCAATACAATTATAGTACGGTAGAAAAGTAAAAGTAGGCAGTGTAAACAATATAATTAACTCTGAATATAAACATTTGAGCAAGTAGGCAAGTAGTGTGATCAAGGTGCAGATGAGGGTCTGTATGCCATATCAGTTATATTATACATTACAATAAATATGGTTACAATAAACACTAGAATCTAAGTATATACTATGAGTAAGTAAAGTATACAGTATATACACAGGTGCAGTATACATAACTAACTGGTGTGATATACGTCATTCGTTATGCGTACAATACATCAAATACAATACATACCTCCCACCTCTAGCCTGTAACACAAAATAAATCACAAAAATAACCTATGAAGTTACTTTTTTTTTATTTATTTTTTTTACTTTATTTTTTTAGCGTTTATCGCTTTTTCTGGTCAAGCATGACCGACAGAAACAGGTTGAAATGGGATGTAGAGCAGGGGAAGACATTCTGAGAAATGACGGCGGGTCCGGGAATCGAACTCGTGTCCCCCAGATCCGTGACGAGCACGGTTTTCCCCGACGCAGAAATAGCGCCGAGATATGCGGTGAGCTTTTACCTAGATTAAAATCTTTTATTGCATATATTTATTGTAACGTATAATATAACCTATAGGGCATACAGATTTTTATATTCTGATCACATTGTATCTATGTCTTTCTACTATTACCCTGCCCATACCTGTACTTCCCCTCCCCCATGCTGCCCATGCTGGGCGACAGTGGCTCGGGGGAGGTAGAGCAGTCGTCTGGCAATCCGGAGGTTCCCGGTTCGATTCCCTCTCCTCCCAGGCAGTGTGTCGGAAGTGTCCTTGAGCAAGCAAGACACTTAAAATCCCTACCTGCTCCCGATGAGCCGGTTGGAACCTTGCATGGTTCGCCTCCCGTCATCTGTGTGTGAATGTGTGAAATGTGAGGAACAAATTGTAAAGCGCTTTGGATAAAAGCTGCGATATAAATGCACCGTTTTACGCCCGAATTTCCCCCAAGGGGATCAATAAAGGAATATCTTATGTATTATGTATAAATACTTTTGTGCATGTACGCGTGTTGTTCTGAGTCCTGACGCGGTTCCCCTCCCGTGTGTCCAGTGATCGCGGCGCGGCCCAGTGCCATCCCCTACCTGAGCGCCCTGCTTCCCTCCGAGCTGGAGCTGCAGACCCTGGAGGAGACGGACTCCTCCGAGCAGGACGAGCAGACGGACAACGAGAACGCCACGGGAAACCTCGTGAGTGTGAGTCCTGTTGTGGGAAATTCTTATCGTCGAGTCTCCAGTGAGCTTACAGTGGAATTGAGATCGAGTAGAGGGCGGCTGGGTAGCGTAGAGGTCTAAGCACTCGCCTACCACCGCAGAGACTCTGGGTTCTACTCCGGCTGTCAACGGTACTTCCGGGCTTGGTTAAGTCGTTCCTACGAACACGATTGTCAGTGTTCGCGGGTGGGAAGCTGGTGGGGGGAGCTGGTGGTTGCAAACAGCGACTCCTACTGGTCGGGCGGGGGGGCGCAGGGGAAATAGCGCGAACCTCCGCACGAGTTACGCTCTCCCAGTGAAACTCCTCACTGTCGGGTGAAAAGAAGCGGCTGGTGATGCCACATGTATCGGAGGAGATTGAATCTTGAATCTTGATAGTGTACACCAGGGGTCGGCAACCTTTTTGACATGGAGTGCCTGTTTGAAATGTAGTTGTAACTAGTGTGCCTCAACAATATTCCATGCATCGTAATTTCTTTTCTCATAATCAGGTATTTTTAATGATAATTTTTACATTATTACATCATTATTGTTATTGTTTTTATTAACAATATTATTATGATGGTTGTATCAACCCTAAATCTGAGTTGGGGGGGGGGGGGGGGAATGCAATGCAGACAAACAGCTGCATACAGTGCGACCATTTCACTCACATTTGCCCATTCAAATAAAGGGTCTCAATTAAATATGTGGTAGTAAAAATAACCTGTGGGAGGATTTCAACAAGATAAATGCGACAACAGTGCAAAATATTTCACTATAATATTTCAAAGCAATTTTATTTATTTTTTTTATGCTGCCCCCTGTGCCTATGCAAATGCCCCCGCGTGCCTATGCAGGCATGCGTGCCTAGGGTTGCCTACCCCTGGTCTACACCCTCCCCAGACCAATTGTAGGGCAGCATGTGATAGTCTACACCAGTCCAGTTTCCTCATTTTACTTTTCCGGCAAGCCATCTGAAGGAACCAAGTGATTGCCGAGCCGGAAAACAGCGTGGAATACATATTTACAGTACCCAGCACTGAATCAATAAATGCGATCGATATTTGCAATGGCGATCAGGAATTGGAATAATCTTTTTGGAGAACATCTGATCTGAGGTAAGGAATCTATTTTACCAGTCTTAGGATAATCGGATCTGTTTTCACAGATATCAGCGTGTGTGTGTCAGGGCTCTACAGTGCGACCAAATTGCTCGCATATGCCCCTAAAAATATGTGTGCGAACCGTAAAAATCAATTACGTGCACGCTGTGCGAGTACAGATTATAGCCTCTCTCGTCTTTTTTTTCCTCCGCCGCAAGATCGTTAAAAAACTACAAGTCCCACATTGCACTCAAGCCAACGGTCCAATCACAGTAGAGTGACGTGACTGGTTTCATGAGAAAGAAAGCAAATGACCAATCGGAAGCTCTCATTTGGCTTGTTTACTTCCTGAAACGCCACCATTGCGATATGCGAGTTTCCCGAGACATGTAACTTCTAGTCTTACCAATAGCAATATATTTTAGAACACCTAGATTTAGCGATAGCAATAGTAATATAACATTAATGCAACAAAACGAATGCCTTGCTTTGTTAATCATAACGTTGATGCAGTAGCGTATGCCGTTGTGTTGACTGTAACGGACATGATAACAACATAACACTGTACACATTCAAATTGCGATAATCTAACATTCTAACATTTTCAAATCGATGCAGTTGAATTTTTCCCCTTAGGATCGATGCATTGTTACACCCCTACACCAAAGTAACTGGCCCACTGTGTATGTGTGTACAGCTAACTTGGCTAGCGATATGAACAGCAGAGGTGGGCAATAGGGTCCAGCTGCAGCGCCGGACGGCCGGAGTGCAAGCGGTGTGACGTAATTGGCAGACTCGACTGTCAATCAATGGTTACCTGACACGCAAACTCATAAACAATGTTTCTGTACTGGAGGTGTACAGTATTTCAATAGGCAACCCTGAAAGGATTATTTTACCAACGCGTTCGTGTTTCCGGGTTCCCGTTTTGCATTCTGATTGGCCACTGACCTACGCTAGTACGCCCCCCTCATAGACGTGTCCGGTTCTGTGCTTTTGTTTTGATCTGACGCTAGTTTTCAACGGAGAGACACACACACTGTTAACAATTAACACTGTCCAGCCGGTTGAGGTGGTCTCAGACTCGGGCCATGTCCACACTAAAACGATTTTGGTCGTTTTAGGCAAAGTATTTGGTCGTTTGCATCGTTCTGCCACACGGAACTGCGTTATGGCAGCCTGAAGATGGTACTTTTTTTTTTTTTTATTATTATTGTTTATCTCTTTTTTCTTTGTTTTTGTTTTGTTTTTCCTTTTTCCCTTTAACACTATGGTCGCCGAAAACGAGTTTTCACGTCATTCCGAGCCATGCTCATTCTGCCGAAGACGCCGTAACTCGTCTTTGATGTCAATATTTCAAAAATCTGTCATCGAAATCATATTTCCTTTCCGGAGCCCTGAGACGCAGTGCTGATCTCCTCTCAACTCTCTAGCGGTTCAAGAGCGCCATCTGGTGGCCGATCGGCAGATCGCCAACCGGATATTAACCTTTGAACTCGCTATAGCTCCTGCGACTCCATCTTGAAACACTGGATAATAGATTGCTCGCCCTAACTCAATAAACAACGTTATTTGGACGTATATACTATTATACAACCTGGAAATGGATCGGGCATTTCTACATCCCATAATAGAAAAAAATCTGTTCCACGCTCATCTGCCAGCGGCGCGAGGAAGCCACGGTAAGATTCAGCGTTATTTTCTAACGTATTCTATACTAACTGATCTGATGAACATATGACCCACTCTGGATGAATCATCTAACGCTGCCCACGGAATTATAAACGATCCCCCGCCCATCCGGTCAACATCAGATGATGCGTAGAAACTTCTAGAAGTATGTCCAGTTGAAACTTTTTATCTCGCACAGATTCCTACCAAACTGTATTTCATCATCAATATAATGCATTTAGGGCTATAAATCACGTTCTGAAGAAAGCTGCAGAAAACGATAAAAACATACTTATACTTTAGACCATATTTTAGTATGAATATGTGAATGAAAAAGTTTAACGTTGCTACACCCTGAACAATACATATAGGACATTGAATGGGCCATAATAATGGCAATGTAGCAATAGAATTTAAAAAGTTATAGCCCTGCAAAGAAGGGGAACTTCTCCATAGACAAATAGAGCTGGCGGAGGATGGTATATTAAGAATTTAACCCATGGCGATTAAAGTGTTAATGAATTTATTTTAGGTCAACTCGTCATCCGATTTTGATATTATTTTCTACTATCAGCTATATCTTTTAGCTCTTATCTATTGTATTGTACTGTCGTTTATAATTTTGACCGCCAATTGTATTGTTGTATGTGGATGTTTTGTTTGTAAATCAAAAAACTGAAAATAAAAATGTAAGTATAAAAAAAAGAAGATGGTACTTTTTGATACCAGCCTCCAGAGTGCGCAATTCTGGAGACCCCCCCCCCGTCACCATATTTACAAGCGATACGCGGCTTCTCCTGAACCGATGACGCAGTGGCCCACCTCTCCCTTACCCTACCCTGCATGCGCAAACTCTCAGCCAACATCACAACAACAATGGCGTCTTACAGAGTAGTTGCGTTCGTGGTGCAGACCAAAAAAAAGAAACATGATACATATGTCTTATATGTCCTGGCTAGAAGTGTTTATTAAACACCGGGAGTTATTATTAAACAACAATGGCATCAGAGTAGTTGCATTCGTGTTACAGAAGCTATATTGAGCTAATCGGGAGGCTACTGTGATGCAATACACGATACTAACTAGAGATTAGCGTCACATAGCTGGCCTTTTTCTGAAAACCCAAGCACATATTGTTCCATAGCATATGCCTTCAGTTGATCATGACAAATCCTCTCTTACCTTGACGATTAAAAAGCCTCCATAATTTAGTAAATAATATTCCCATGGCTGGTGAGCTGTAGCCAGCCAGCTAGCGTTGATGCTATTCAATGCTAACAACATTAGCTAATAGATAACCAACTAAATACAATAAGACAGTGGTATCCTGAGGTAACGTTAAATACAGACAACGTTTGCTACAATTACAGTGGTATCCTGAGGTAACGTTAAATACAGACAACGTTTGCTTGTCGAAAGGACTGGACACACACACGGACAAGTTAAACATCAATCAATTAATTTATTACAACACAGGTAGTTTGAGCTGCCTCCGACCGCACCACCGGGCTATTATATTATATACGGCTTTGAGCTCTCTTTCTCCTGCCGATTAAAATCCACAGCTCTTCCTCCTCCTCATCACCGGCTGCCTGTGAAGCTGCACTCGCGCTGCTGTGTGTGTGTGTCTCTCCTATCCGTTGAAAACTAGCGTCGGCTCAAAAGCACAGAACCGGACACACAAGTTATCGAAAACAACGATCGACAACACTTTTTCAAAATAAGAGCGAAAAACAGGAAAGACATTTATTTTGTAAATTTGTGGCACTCACCTTTTATCTTGAAGTTTTCGTTTTTACGGAAACTTATTTTTTTTAAATGACAACGAAATGAAAAAGATCAAAATCTTTAAAGTGTGGACATGGCCTCAGTCCGCCTCCAAGTGAACCCTGGAGCGGTTCGTTCACTTTCTGAAGTCAAAAAGCAGTCGGACCAAAAACAGGAAATTACTTCTAACAAAGATCTGCATACTTCAGGTGACAAAAGACAGTAGCGCCAGGTGCAGTCGTAATATGGGCGAAGGCCAAACGCCACGTGCACGCGCGCTCCCGCGCACGTGCATACATGTTCCCTCGGTTGCGCACAGAACAGATGATACAACTTGTCTCATCCTTCCAGTCGGTAGATCAAGCAACCCCCCACCTACAGGGCTTGTATTTGGTTGTCGGTATCCTATTATTATGCAAAGTCTAGGTGATAAGTGCCGGCGGCCGGGGTATACGGGCCGACGAGTCATTTGTGTGGCCGGCCGGCACTTATCACCTAGACTTTGCATAATAATAGGATGCGCGTACTTCTGCCTCAGTGACGAAGCCCAAACGTCGTTTGCCCGCGTATGCCCAGCACTGCACCCCTGAGTAGCGCCAAGCCTAATAATAATAATAATTGTTAGACTAGAAATCTTTATTTGTCATGCAGTTTTAACACACACGCGAGATGGGCGACCCACAGGAACACACACACATGCACTGAGTCGCCGATGAAATGTCTCTCTGCACTTTTCCCATCCCGTTGTCCCCCCCCCCCCCCCATGGGCAGCCGGGAGCAGATAGGGCGTCAACGTGAGCCGTGCCCCGGGGACCAATCCAAGTGCTCCTGTCCGTCTTCGTCAAGGACGCCACAGCGTTAGCGATCTATTGTTGTGCATGTTTTTCCATTGGGTTTATCTTATCGGGGGGGGGAAACCCTTGCGAGCACAGGGAGAACATGCAAACTCCACACAGAAAGGCCTGGGAGATACCCCACCTGGGTACCTGGCATCATGGAAACCTGGTCCCCAAGTGGGAATCGAACCCTGGACCTTCTTGCTGTGAGGCGACAGTGTTAAACCACTACACCACCGTGCAACAGTGAATTGGAAAAGATAAATAGTATATTTATAACATTTGTGCAAGCCAAGGTGGAGATTATTATATTCTTTTTGTTGGATAGAATTCAAAACGATGATAATGATAAAAGTCAGACCTGCGTGATCACATGGCTTTGTTTAGAACTAAGTTTCTGTGTCAATTGGGAACAAAACCGAACCAATAAAAACTGCAACAAAAGTAACAATTTCACTTCTGATGTTGACCATCTGCCCTTAACACATTAACTGCCACGCAGTTTGCCCCTCTCATACCACTCTCTGCCACCACTCTAAGCCTATGGAGATGTTCACCTTCTTTGCAGGGCTATAACTTTTTAAATTGTATTGCTAAATTGACATTACTATGGCCCATTCAACATCGATTATCTATCGTTCAGGATGTAGGAACGTTATACTTTTTCATTCATAGATTCATACGAAAATACCGTCTAGAATATAAATATGTTTTTATCGTTTTCTGCAGTAATTCCTAGAACGTGAGTTATAGGCATAAACGCATATATAGATTATCAACTGCAGTTTGTTGCCGATACACGCTATATTAAACATTTCAACTGTACATGGTCCTAAACGTTATGACTCATCATGCGTGGATGAGCGGGGGGGGGGGGGGGTTGTTTATAATTCCGTGATCGTCAGTAAATGCTTTATGTAGTATGGGTGATATATTGATCAGAGAGGTTTGCATTAATAATAATAAACAAGAAATAAACGCCCCATCATATCGATTAATTAGTTATGGCAGCGATCCATATACACGGATGTGTGTCTAGAGTCCCCCAACAATATGTTACTGCCGGACGCATTTCCCAGATGCACGGAGATCACCAGAGATCCATTTCCGGTTGTAACTCGCCCGAGTCCCACTGTCTCAGCCGAGGCTGGGTGAGGGAATTATGAATACCATGGCGAAAAAATGAAATATGATCTCAATAACGTCGTACGCCGTGGAATGGCGGAATTCGCATGATCTTGAAACCCGTCGTAAGACGTTTTTGGCGGTGGATGTGTTAAAGGAACACGCCAACATTATGGGAATCATATACAGTATTCGCTCCAGAGAGGGACAAGAAGATGGATACCAGTTTCCTCTCTGTGCGTTCAGTAGAAAGCTTATCTGGGCTGCACGTTAGCCTAGCTTAGCACAATGAATGGAAGCGGACAGTACCGGTTAGCCTAGGCAACACCTCTCCAGAAGTTTAAGCTAGGCTAACCGGTACCGTTTGCTTCCATTCATCGCGCTAAGCTATAACAATTAATGTGAAACTTACCACACGGCTACAGAAAGGCTGTTAGTCCCAGTGGGAAAAACTAGGGTTTGCGCGATACATAGCCGATGTAAAACAAAAAAAATGGTCCAACACTCCAGCTGAACACACGCCAAGGTGTTTTCTACTACCGTAATTCCTCTAATAGTAACCGGGTCTCAAATACAAGCCGGGTCTCTATTAATGGCCGGGTGCGCTCTTGAGCTAAGCAATTATAAGCCGACCTCCTAATACAAGCCGGGTTACTAATATACTGAGCTGCATACTGAGCTAGTTACTTGATTTCACTTTGAAAACGTTGAAATGACCAGTGACCACCTGTAATTGCACTGTTTACTATTTCATACAGTACTTGGTTTCAATAAATGAACCCAGTACATTTTACTGGGTTCAAACTGACACAAAATGTTGATTTATTCATTATGATCCGTTTGAAAATTTGAAATATAGGCCTCCCTCTTATACATGCCTCCTCCTAATACAAGCCTGGTACCCGCTACAGTTGAAACAAATACAAGCCGGGGGTTACTATTAGAGGAATTACGGTATATCATCTGTTGGTGCTTCTGTCTAAAGCCTTTCACTCGCATCATTTAGGAGCACTGGAAACGAATAATATTACAGATTATATTATACTCTCATGCTAATCAATAGATCCACAAACTAACTCTCCCCCCCCCCCCCCAGGACGACCCGGGGTCCGACAAGGAGAACTCCATGCTCCTCCCCCTCGGCGGCGCGGTGACTCCTGCGAAGGCCACCGAGGAGAACATGATCATCGACAACCCCTACCTGCGGCCCGTCAAGAAGCCCAAAATCAGGAGGAAGAAGTAGAGACGACCACGGCCGACCTGTTGTTGTTGTTGTTGTTGTTGTTGTTGTGTTGTCGTCGTCGCACGGACTCGGCTGGACACAGACAGACTCTCATCCGACGGGTTGCACTCAGCCGTCCGGCCGGCCGGCGGGCGATGACTCACTCGGTGCCTCTGGGAGAGACGTGGCCCTGTTGGGAGGAGAGACGCACGGCCCACTGGCCCCTCAGGAAGCCCCTCAGAGAGACCACTCTGTAGGGCCAATACTGCCAATCGCTTGGGCTGCTACACTATGTTGACTTGCTTCCATTTAGGTTGTATATTTTCTTCCCCCCCCCCCCCCCCCCCCCCCTTGCATCAATATTATTATTATGATGATGATGAGCAAGAATGCAAAATTCCATTTCTGTTTTAAAATGTGTGGAATGGTCACTTTGTAGAACGTGCGTGAGTGTGTGGATGTCATCGTCCAGTCCTTTGTGAATATTATCCAGCAGGGAATAAATGACCACTTTATTTGTAATCTTTATTTTGTAAATCTGTTTTTTTCTTTTTTTAGTTTTACACGACTGAGATTACCGTTCGTCTTTTCTATCTCGATGATGAGAAAACTATTCGAATAATCAGTCGGTAGTACAAACTAGGGCTGCACGATTTTGGGAAATAATCTACCGGTAATTGCGATTTTTCTGACATACTGCGATTGCGATTAAATTTGCGATTATAATTTTCTTTAAATTACGCAGCCCTACAGAGGTTTATTGCAAGATGCGGCTTGCGTCTGGCCTACGCGGTGGGTCTTTTCGGGACACCGAGCCTGAAAATGTTTCTTTTTACCTGGGAATCGATACCGGTACCCAACGGTACCTTTTTTTCTGTACTTTACTCTCCCTCTCTGAAGTCTAAACTTCACAACACACAATCTAAAACCCCTTACCTCCCTCTCCCAAACCGATCTTGTATCTCAATGGGACTTCCTGGTTAAACAAAATTTTTAAAAATCATAAAAATTGCGATTCTTTTTTTTGTTTTTGCGATTTGATAATTGCATCATTCCAAATCGTGATTTCGATTTAAAAATCGATTAATCGTTCTGCCACAAACTCAGGTAGGCCAGCCTGCTCCTCTGCTTCGTGAAATCCCTGTCACATTGTTGCTGAGAGAGGGAGAGAGAATGTTGAAATAAGTATTTCTTTTCATATTGCAATAATAAAACATTGTTGAATTTTTTTTGAGCAACATCAGGGTTGGGTCCTCCTTGTTGCGTTCCAAGTCATCTGAATGGTGTGAACTCATTTGATGACTGTTTAACATGGATCCATACATTACATGATTATTCATACCAGTTCATAATACAAATCTGCATAAAGACACAAATACCTGGTTGGTATTGTTAACATAATATAGTAATATAGTCCAAAAACTGTATTAACACGTAATATAGTCCAAAAACTGTATTAACACGTAATATAGTCCAAAAACAGTGTATTAACACATATTATTACATGGCGTTTTCACATTCGCCGAAATGCTTGCTTGTGATTGGTCAATAGCGCGTTATCAGACAATAATGACCGCTGTGGGACAATAATGACCGCTGTGCGCAGCTGTTCGCAATCAAGCCCACTGACACACTGTTTCAGTGCAATTAGACACTGCCGGTGTTCTGCTGCCGGGGAAGCTGCCGGCGATGACGGGGCGGAGCGACGAGCGGAGCCAGAACCAGTGTTGCGAGTCGATGTAAAATGAATTAGGTATATTGTTGGTAAGTTAGCCATGTAATAAGCGGGATAATGTATAGCTATACTCAATCATTGTCGCAAAATAATTGACCTTCACTGACGTTTAAAACGCCTCGCCGAGGCGGCTCGGTATTTTAAACTCCGTGTCGGTCAATTATTTTGCGACAATGACCTCGTAGCTATACATTATCCCTTACATATAGTCCAAAAACTGTATTGTTAACGTAATAGTCCAAAATTGTATTAACATAATACAGTCCAAAAACAGTGTATTGTTAACATAATATAGTAATATAGCCCAAAAACTGTATTGTAGTGGGCAAGAATGCACGAAAACACCATCAAAAATGTGAATTTTTCAGATCGGAGGTTTTGCTCTTCGGCCGTGGTGGAGTAAATGTGAGCTCTGCCACTGAACACGACAACAGGAACATATATTTTGAACAGCCTGAAGGCGTCCTTGATACAAGGACTAACACGAGGCCAGTGTGACCAGAGAGTGATGTGGGTTATTTATAACTTGAGTTTGTAAAACGTTGGATTAAAATAGGCCTGGTTTGAGTTATAAAGGTTTTAGAAGGTCCCAGAAAACCCCTCACCTTTCAGACCAGGCTAATAAAACCCCTCACCTTCCGTCTACCAGGCTAATAAAACCCCTCACCTTCTGTCTACCAGGCTAATAAAACCCCTCACCTTCCGTCTACCAGGCTAATAAAGCCCCTCACCTTCTGTCTACCAGGCTAATAAAACCCCTCACCTTCTGTCTATCAGGCTAATAAAACCCCTCACCTTCTGTCTACCAGGCTAATAAAACCCCTCACCTTCCGTCTACCAGGCTAATAAAGCCCCTCACCTTCCGTCTCCCAGGCTAATAAAACCCCTCACCTTCTGTCTCCCAGGCTAATAAAACCCCTCACCTTCTGTCTCCCAGGCTAATAAAACCCCTCACCTTCCGTCTCCCAGGCTAATAAAACCCATCACCTTCTGTCTACCAGGCTAATAAAACCCATCACCTTCTGTCTACCAGGCTAATAAAACCCCTCACCTTCCGTCTCCCAGGCTAATAAAACCCATCACCTTCTGTCTACCAGGCTAATAAAACCCCTCACCTTCTGTCTACCAGGCTAATAAAGCCCCTCACCTTCTGTCTACCAGGCTAATAAAACCCCTCACCTTCTGTCTACCAGGCTAATAAAACCCCTCACCTTCTGTCTACCAGGCTAATAAAACCCCTCACCTTCTGTCTACCAGGCTAATAAAACCCCTCACCTTCTGTCTACCAGGCTAATAAAACCCCTCACCTTCTGTCTACCAGGCTAATAAAACCCCTCACCTTCTGTCTACCAGGCTAATAAAACCCCTCACCTTCCGTCTACCAGGCTAATAAAGCCCCTCACCTTCCGTCTACCAGGCTAATAAAACCCCTCACCTTCCGTCTACCAGGCTAATAAAACCCCTCACCTTCCGTCTACCAGGCTAATAAAGCCCCTCACCTTCCGTCTACCAGGCTAATAAAGCCCCTCACCTTCCGTCTACCAGGCTAATAAAACCCCTCACCTTCCGTCTACCAGGCTAATAAAGCCCCTCACCTTCCCTCTAACAGGCTAACTCTTCTGAGAAGAAAACCTTGTTTACACACGCGGTCAAGACAGTCTTGAAACTGCCTTCTTGTGGCGTATATTTTCTTACATTTACATTTTGTCATTTAGCTGAACGTTTTTTATCCAAAGAGACTTACAAGTTACAGTGGTATTGTTCATAAAAAAAAGCAATATGTTGTCATTTGACCAAGTGGAGTCGGTTTAAAGACATCCTGTTGTAAAGCGTATGAGAATCCAGCATCACACTATAATACACTACAGTGAAGTTTTACTCAAATGCTGATTGTTGTAAAAAAAATGACTCTTAATTCTACAATTTCTATAAAGCGTATTGGTTTTAGTGTGAAAGGGTTAAAGACTAGCAAAGTCACACAAATCTTTTGCAGATGGAAAGGGCATGATAGGGCGGTCAGGTGGCGTAGCGGAGATTGCGTTCGTCACCAACACCGGAGCGGCTGGATTCGCCTGTTCGAATCCAGCTCACGGCTCCGGCGTTGTCACCAGCTTGGCTGGCCGTTCACACTAATACAATTGGCGGGTGGGAAAGCTGGCGGGGTGGGTCCGGGTCGGTGTAAAACAGCGACTCCTACAGTTCGGTCGGGGCGCCTGCTCAGCGCGGATAGGATCTAAGGGGGGTAGTGTGATCCTTCCACACGTTACACCCTCTCAGTGAGAGTCCGCGCTGCCAGGTGAAAAGAAGCGGTTGATTGGCTGGACGTGTGTCGGAGGAAGCATGCGATAGCCTCCACTCTCCCAGACCGACTGTGGGGGGTAAGTGCGCAGCGACCAGGAAGGGGATTGGGAATTGGCATAACGACTAACATTGGGATGGGAGACAAATCTGAGGAAAAAGGAGGGGGAAAAAGACCAAAAAAAAAAAAAAGGGCATGATAACGGGGTTCACTGAAAACCAGGCATCTGATGCATCACGTTGGGGGCGTGAGGTCCAATGAGGTTAAGGTTAGGGTCGAGGTATAGGGGTGGGTCTACACACATGAGAAAATAGAACACTTTCTAAGAATTGTTGATAAATGAGGGCCCTGGATTTTTAGGAAGTCCCTTATGAGAATACCCCAAATGTATATGGTTAAAAATCATGGCTTCTTTAAGCCTTTTTGTAAACCCACCGGAACCCTGAACGTCCTCTTCTCCATCCTGGGCATTCTGGCCCAGTCTGGGGCTCCAAAGCGCCCGGGCCACACCACCTTCCTGTTTGTAACTGCATCGATATCATATGTCCCTGGGCTGTACAATACAGTAGTAGTTAGATTATATTAAAATGTATTATCATACAGCACAAGTACAGTACAACAAAAATAAGTGTTGGCATCCAACCAAAGTGCAAAATGCAACAGTAATATACAATGTACAGGTGATTAAACTGGGTATAGAATATATAAATGAGTACTACTGAGTAATGGTGCTAATCAGATGTATGTAGAGTTGTAGTATTGATATGTACAGTGATACAGGTATAAAGACACTATGGTAGTAAGTCATACTGGCCAGTAGCGTAACTAGTAAGAGTTGATAAGGGATATGTACAGATATACTGTAGATAAAGTATCTACATATATGTAAAAAGGATTATATGCAGGTATGTATCGACAGATGTGGATATATATATATACGGTAAGAATATATATATATATATATATATATATATATATGTAATGCAAACCGTCAGGTCAGTTCACCAGAAGATTTCTGAATTAAAATCTGGTCCACCACCACCAGTATTACTTCAGATTTCTCTCTCAAACACACAGACACACACACACACATACAGACACGCACACATACAGACACACACATGCATACCCTGGGCCGTCAGCTGCACCAGGCTTGCTCCTCGGTGCAGTTGAGTTGAAGGGTGTTTTACCAGGCGGGGGCACTGTGGACAGAGTTTGATCCCGCTGGTACTGCTGCGGTGAGGGGGACTCCTGTTGATTACATTAGATTACATTTAAAATTAGGGATGTCCGATATTGGCATTAAAATGTAATATCGGAAATGATCGGTATCGGTTTAAAAAAAATATATATATATATTTTCTTTTACATTTATTTAACCTTTATTTACCCAGGCAAGCAAGTAAGAACAAATTCTTATTTTATTTACTGTGAAAGTATGCATAATGTTGTGTTTTTTGGGTGGGAAACCCCGCATATATCGGTATCGGTTGATATCGGTATCGGAAATTAAGAGTTGGACAATATCGGTATATCGGTAAAAAAGCCAATATCGAACATCCCTATTTAAAATGTATTGTCATCATGCAGCACAAACTTACAGTACAACGAAAAGAGGTTTGACATCCAACCAGAGTGCAAATGTAACAGTAAAGTGCAACAGTAATATACAATGCACAGGTGATTTCTATTCTATTAAACTGGGTATAAGATATATAAATGAGTAATAATATGGTTAAAAATCATGGCTTCTTTAAGCCTTTTTGTAAATCAGGGAGAGGCAACTGGCGGGCCGCATGCGGCCCCAGGCCAATATTTATTAAAAAAATATATATATTAAAAAAAAATTATAATATATATATATTTTTTTTTGCATCCCACTAAGAGGTTGGCAGTCGACTATGGCTCCTTTCGATCGATTAGTCGACTATTTGACTAATAGGGGTCAGCCCTAGTGTGGACATATTCAACACTGTTGAAAGTGCCGTGCAGCAATATGGGGGGTTTGATAAACTGTCCGCTGTTGTTACCGATGGAGCACCCGCAATGAAAGCAAAACACACAGGATTCGCAGGGCTTCTAAGGCAGAGTGGCATTGAGTGTCCAATGCTGCACTGCATTATACATCAGGTAAGTTCGCTAACATAATTTCGATCTATTGTGGGTCACTAATAATCCGGGGTGCAGTGGTCATGCCACGCGGTACCACGCCGTCCCAGCACTTTTCTGAGCAGAAGTACGCGCACGGATGTGCATGCGCGTGCACACAAAAATGAAACGTTATTTCATCTGATGCAGATCGCATGCACAAACATTGAAGTTGACATTCCTTCTATTGTGCGCCAACAGGAGAGACCACAAGTGTCTCATTAAAGACAGAACCATTATTGACCCACTGTGGGGGAGGGTGAATGTCATGCCAGTTTGATAAAGGGTCAATGGGAGGCACTCAGGAATGTTTTGTTTAGTAGCAGGATAAAAGTTTATACATTTAACAAAATCATTTATTATTGCACTTTTGATTTACTGTTGTAGTGAAACGCAGCAGGAATGCTGCTTTGTGTTTGTTGAGCAGTGGGCTTTAAGTTCATACGTTTATTTTAATAGAAGCCTTAATTATAATTTGTAATTTTTCTATATATTTGGGTTACACAGCAATACTTTCAAATTCAGCTGTATTTATAAATTCATAAAGTTGAAATTAAGCATTACTAAATGCGTTTGAAATGGAATAAAAACAAAGTTACAACAAATTATAATAGTTTATATGCCTTATTTATCACATCTGTGACTATTATGGGCTATTTGAGTGATGGGGTACTACTGGCGGGACTGCCGATAAACAATGCGGCCCCCCAGATTGAGTGTGGAAATTTAGTGGCTGTCACCATATACAAAGTTGCCCACCCCTGTTGTAAACCCACCTCAACCATGAACGTCCTCGTCTCCAGTCTGTCCCAGTCTGGGGCTCCAAAGCGCCCGGGCCACACCACCTTCCTGTTTTGAACTGCATTGAGATCATATGCCCCTGGGCTGTACAATACAGTAGTTAGATTATATTCAAATGTATTATCATACAGCACAAGTACAGTACAACAAAAATAAGTGTTGGCATCGAACCAAAGTGCAAATGCAACAGTAATATACAATGTACAGGTGATTAAACTGGGTATAGAATATATAAATTAGTACTACTGATGTATGTAGAGTTGTAGTATTAATATGTACAGTGATGCAGGTATAAAGACACTACTATGGTAGTAAGTCATACTGGCCAGTATAGCGTAACTAGTAAGAGTTGGTAAGGGATATGTACAGATATAGATAAAGTATCTACATATATGTAAAAAGGATTATATGCAGGTATGTATCGACAGATGTGGATAGATATATATGGTAAGAATACATATGTAATGCAAACCGTCAGGTCAGTTCACCAGAAGATTTCTGAAGAAAATCTGGTCCACCACCACCAGTATTACTTCAGATTTCTCTCTCAAACACACACACACAGACACACAGACACACACATGCATACCCTGGGCCGTCAGCTGCACCAGGCTTGCTGTTGAACCTCTGTGCAGTGGAGTTGAAGGGTGTTTTACCAGGCGGGGGCACTGTGGACAGAGTTTGATCCCGCTGGTACTGCTGCGGTGAGGGGGTCTGTTGATTACATTAGATTACATTTAAAATTAGGGATGTCCGATATTATTGGCCGATATTGGCATTCAAATGTAATATCGGAAATGATCGGTATCGGTTTAAAAAAAAATACAAATATATATATATATATATTTTTTTTTACATTTATTTAACCTTTATTTACCCAGGCAAGCAAGTAAGAACAAATTCTTATTTTATTTATTGTGAAAAGTATGCATAATGTTGTGTTTTTTGGGTGGGAAACCCCGCATATATCGGTATCGGTTGATTAAGAGTTGGACAATATCGGTATATCGGATATCAGTAAAAAAGCCCAATATCGAACATCCCTATTTAAAATGTATTGTCATCATGCAGCACAAACTTACAGTACAACGAAAAGAGGTTTGACATCCAACCAGAGTGCAAATGTAACAGTAAAGTGCAACAGTAATATACAATGCACAGGTGATTAAACTGGGTATAAGATATATATAAATGGGTAATAATAATAACTAGACAATTCCGCGCGGGGGAAATTGTGAAAGTGTGGGTGACGCCTGGGTCTCTCGCGAGTCTCTATGACAAACGGTTCAAAGGATACAAAAAGGGGGCGCGGCCTAAGGATCGGGGGAGTGGTCAACATATACCATTTGAAGATCGGACTTTTCCGAGTTTTAATTTTTTTTCGAACTTTTCCGAGTTTTTGAACTTTTTCGGATTTTTGATGTTTCCGAGTTTTCGGAATTTTCTGAGTTTTTGCATTTTTCCGGGTTTTCTGACTTTTCCAAATTTTTGAACTTTTTCGGATTTTTGATGTTTCCGAGTTTTCGGAATTTTCAGAGTTTTTGGATTTTTCCGAGTTTTCGGGTTTTCGGACTTTTCCGAGTTTTTGAACTTTTTCGGATTTTTGATGTTTCCGAGTTTTTGGATTTTTCCGAGTTTTGGGATTTTTCCGAGTTTTGGAACTTTTCAGATTTTTTTAAAGGGGGTGTGGCCTAAGGGGGCGTGGTCTAATGCTCGGGGGAGTGGTCAACATCGACCAATGAAAGGTGGTCAACATCGACCAATGGCACAATCCGCAAGTCTCTACGACAAACGGTTCAAGAGATACACTGAGGGGGTGTGGCCTAAGGGGGCGTGGTCTAAGGATCGGGGGAGTGGTCAACATCGACCAATGAAAGGGGGTCAACATGGACCAATGAAAAATGAAAGAGGATATCCCTACTGAGTACAATGGCACAATCCGCAAGTCTCTACGACAAACGGTTCAAGAGATACACTGAGGGGGTGTGGCCTAAGGGGGCGTGGTCTAAGGATCGGGGGAGTGGTCAACATCGACCAATGAAAGGTGGTCAACATCGACCAATGGCACAATCCGCAAGTCTCTACGACAAACGGTTCAAGAGATACACTGAGGGGGTGTGGCCTAAGGGGGCGTGGTCTAAGGATCGGGGGAGTGGTCAACATCGACCAATGAAAGGTGGTCAACAGGGGGAGTGGTCAACATCGACCAATGAAAGGTGGTCAACATCGACCAATGGCACAATCCGCAAGTCTCTACGACAAACGGTTCAAGAGATACACTGAGGGGGTGTGGCCTAAGGGGGCGTGGTCTAAGGATCGGGGGAGTGGTCAACATCGACCAATGAAAGGTGGTCAACATGGACCAATGAAAAATGAAAGAGGATATCCCTACTGAGTACAATGGCACAATCCGCAAGTCTCTACGACAAACGGTTCAAGAGATACACTGAGGGGGTGTGGCCTAAGGGGGCGTGGTCTAAGGATCGGGGGAGTGGTCAACATCGACCAATGAAAGGTGGTCAACATCGACCAATGGCACAATCCGCAAGTCTCTACGACAAACGGTTCAAGAGATACACTGAGGGGGTGTGGCCTAAGGGGGCGTGGTCTAAGGATCGGGGGAGTGGTCAACATCGACCAATGAAAGGTGGTCAACAGGGGGAGTGGTCAACATCGACCAATGAAAGGTGGTCAACATCGACCAATGGCACAATCCGCAAGTCTCTACGACAAACGGTTCAAGAGATACACTGAGGGGGTGTGGCCTAAGGGGGCGTGGTCTAAGGATCGGGGGAGTGGTCAACATCGACCAATGAAAGGTGGTCAACATGGACCAATGAAAAATGAAAGAGGATATCCCTACTGAGTACAATGACACAACCCACAAGACAGAGGGCGCTATCCAGCAATTCAGTACTGAGTACTGCAACACAGTGATGGGCAATGATGGGTTAAGTGGATGATGTCATTGGCAGGTCAGCTGAGCCATGAGCCCTGAGCCTCACAGCTGTTAAGCCTGAACCAATCAGCCATGAGCACAATGACTTGCATATTCTGAATTTTCTTTACATGACTGCATTGTCACGTTGATTAAAAGAAAACTATAAGAGATGAAGCGTTGTGACTCGCACAAGAGCACTACAACGAGTAGGCGAAGGGTTGTGTGCGATAATTGTGGCATTCGTGCGATATTGTGGCACTCCTTCGGCGATCGGAACAGAAGGCTAAAAAATAGTGTGAAAAATGTGATTTCTAGAGTGCGATTGCATGGCGGTCAATGGGGAGGAGAACCTTCAAACAAATGGTCGTCAGTTGAGATAGAAATGTCCAATTCCATTTATTTTATTCCATATATTAAGGGGCGTGGTCTAAGGATCGGGGGAGTGGTCAACATCGACCAATGAAAGGTGGTCAACATCGACCAATGGCACAATCCGCAAGTCTCTACGACAAACGGTTCAAGAGATACACTGAGGGGGTGTGGCCTAAGGGGGCGTGGTCTAATGATCGGGGGAGTGGTCAACATCGACCAATGAAAGGGGGTCAACATGGACCAATGAAAAATGAAAGAGGATATCCCTACTGAGTACAATGGCACAATCCGCAAGTCTCTACGACAAACGGTTCAAGAGATACACTGAGGGGGTGTGGCCTAAGGGGGCGTGGTCTAAGGATCGGGGGAGTGGTCAACATCGACCAATGAAAGGTGGTCAACATCGACCAATGGCACAATCCGCAAGTCTCTACGACAAACGGTTCAAGAGATACACTGAGGGGGTGTGGCCTAAGGGGGCGTGGTCTAAGGATCGGGGGAGTGGTCAACATCGACCAATGAAAGGTGGTCAACAGGGGGAGTGGTCAACATCGACCAATGAAAGGTGGTCAACATCGACCAATGGCACAATCCGCAAGTCTCTACGACAAACGGTTCAAGAGATACACTGAGGGGGTGTGGCCTAAGGGGGCGTGGTCTAAGGATCGGGGGAGTGGTCAACATCGACCAATGAAAGGTGGTCAACATGGACCAATGAAAAATGAAAGAGGATATCCCTACTGAGTACAATGACACAACCCACAAGACAGAGGGCGCTGTCCAGCAATTCAGTACTGAGTACTGCAACACAGTGATGGGCAATGATGGGTTAAGTGGATGATGTCATTGGCAGGTCAGCTGAGCCATGAGCCCTGAGCCTCACAGCTGTTAAGCCTGAACCAATCAGCCATGAGCACAATGACTTGCATATTCTGAATTTTCTTTACATGACTGCATTGTCACGTTGATTAAAAGAAAACTATAAGAGATGAAGCGTTGTGACTCGCACAAGAGCACTACAACGAGTAGGCGAAGGGTTGTGTGCGATAATTGTGGCATTCGTGCGATATTGTGGCACTCCTTCGGCGATCGGAACAGAAGGCTAAAAAATAGTGTGAAAAATGTGATTTCTAGAGTGCGATTGCATGGCGGTCAATGGGGAGGAGAACCTTCAAACAAATGGTCGTCAGTTGAGATAGAAATGTCCAATTCCATTTATTTTTCTTTTGTGAGCGGGCTGACAGCCGTGTCATCGTTTTGATGTGTTTGTTTTATTTCTACGTCCAAAATTGAGATCACACTCGCAATTCACCCAAGGTAGGGGAAAAAAGATTATTTCAGCTGCTACACTCTAAATTGCAATGCATTCCCAATGGGACCGTCATTTTACCGTTTAAAGTCGATTCGTAGCCAGACGGTGCGGTGAAACTTTACGGGTTCGGAGACCGCTGTTGCCATAGGCAAGCCGCTCGTTTTGATACCTTTCACGTGTATGGGGCGCGAACGCTTACGTGTTGCAAAGTGTTTGCAAAATCGGTGGATCTCGCACTCTAAATTGCAATGCATTTCTGAAATTTTACCGTTTAAAGTCGATTCGTAGCCAGACGGTGCGGTGAAACTTTACGAGTTCGGAGACCGCTGTTGCCATAGGCAAGCCGCTCGTTTTGATACCTTTCACGTGTATGGGGCGCGAACGCTTACGTGTTGCAAAGTGTTTGCAAAATCGGTGGAATAAAGAATAAAAAGAGTATAGATATCTATAGTGTGGGTGGCAACCTGGCTTCGCCAGGTCACCCACACTAACTAGACAATTCCGCATGGGGAAATTGTGAACGTGTGGGTGATGCCTGTGCACCGCCAGCCAATGGGAGAGGGTCTGTATTCCTCCGGAGGACAGCTAGCTAGCCGTTGTGGACATTCACCTCTTCACAGAAAATTGGTCGGAAACGCATCTTGTTTGAGAAATGCAGGTTCCTTATGGACCAAGATTTCCTGTTTAAAGTCGATTTGTTGCCAAACAGTACTGTTCCAGATGCACAATGAGACAGATCTGTTAAAGATCTGAGAGAATTGTTGAATAGATACACAAATGTTCTATTATGACATCATACTGTGACATCACAAATGTTCTAGAATGTTCTGCCATTCATTCCTTATGGACCAACCCCATTAAAGTCGATTTGTAGCCAAACGGTGCGGTGAAACCTTCCAAAAGGTAATAGCAACTCGAGTTGGACCACGCCGGTTGTTTTGATACCTTGGTGCGAAAGCTCTGGGAGGAGTTAGCGGACAAAAATCGGCAGAATAAATAATAAATAAATAGTATTAAAAAAAATACAGAAACTGCAGCTCAAAGTGCTTCACAACAGAAAAAAGACAGGCATATAAAATTACAGTTTTTCACATTAGGATCTAACATCCCAACAGGCCACCTAGTTTATGGTTTGATTCCGTTTTAAATAGACAATAATAAAAGGAGCAAGATAATATAGACAGAGTAAAATAGTGCAATAGTGCCGTGCAATAAAATTGTAGAATAGAATAGATTAAAAATATATATATATTTTACAGTGCAATAAAATAGTTCTGGATTACTGTTCAACAGTTCAAAGTCGTACAATGGTAAAACTGTTCTGAATTACTGTTTCAACAGTTCAAAGCCGTCCCAAACCTTTGTTCGGTATCCATAGTTCAAAACATGACAGTCTTCTCTTCTGCCTGACACCACAATGCACATTTTAAGGCAAGCCATATCAGACAGTATTAAAGCTGACAGTCTCCCCTGCTCATGACAGTCTCCTGTTGCCTGACACCACAAATGCACATTTTAAGGCAAGCCGTATCAGACAGTAGTCTCCTGCTCATGACAGTCTCTTCTGCTCGATACACACACAGTTCAATACCCGACAGTTTTGAACCTGTAATAAACAATAGACAGAAAGCTGTAGCCCAGTGCAATAAAAACCTGACAGTTTTGAACCTGTAATAAAAAGCAATAGACAGAGTAAAATAATACAGTGCAATAATAGAATAGTAGAATAGAATAGGGATCAATAAGCTAAGCTTCCCTCTACTCCTTTTTTTGGACATGTCTGCCAACCAAACACATTGCTCTTTTGTTAATAATTCCTGTTTTTTCTTTGTTCTTTTTTTTAAATGTTTTTTTTCTTTAAGGATTTTTTTAATTTGTTATTATGATTGTTTGGTCTGACGGATCAAGACACTGTGAGTTGGTTGAAGAAATAAGAAGAATAACATGTCCAAGAAATAAACTTTTCATTCATTCATTCAGAATAGATAGTAAAATTATGCAATAGAATGGACAGAGTAAAATAGTGCTACAGTACAGCGGAGTGTATTAGAAGGCTATGGTGAAGAGGTACGTTTTTAGCTTATTTTTGAAAATATTAAGAGATATAGCTTCCCTAATGTCCATAGGTAGTGTGTTCCATAACTTTGGTGCATAGTTTGCAAAGGCTGCATCCCCGATTTTCCTTAGACTGTGGCTGGAACCTTCAATAGACCAGTAGTAGATGATCGCAATGTTCTAGGAGGCAGATAGTTGACTAGAGAATTTGCAATGTAGCTTGGTCCTGTTCCATTTAGTGCTTTGTATATAAGGAGGAGGACCTTGAAATCAATTCTAAATGTTACCGGAAGCCAGTGTAGGTTAGCTAATACAGGACTGATGTGGTCTCTCCTCTTGGTTCTAGTTAGTAGCCTTGAATGAGTTGGAGTCATTCTGTGTTTTTTTTTGGGAGGCCAGTGAGGAGTGCATTACAGTAGTCAAGTCGGCTTGAGATAAAGGCATGGATCAGTTTTTCAGCGTCTTTTTGATTTATAAGCGGCCGTACCTTAGCTATGTTTCTAAGTTGTTTTTGTCACCTTGTTGATGTGTGATTTAAAGCTTAGTGTAACTGAGGGGTACAATTCCCTGACTGTATTGATAAGTATGGTATCATTAAACCACTACCGTCTTATGTACATTCCTACTGGCCATACAGTACACAGGTATCTAATGATGAACACTTCCCACAATGACTCGGTTCCACACAAAACTGGATTTAAGTATTTATTAGCAGCAACTGATAGTACATAATATACTTTACTTTACTTTGGATGCGCTTATAAGGCAAAGGAATGTGCGTAGGCAAATCAATAACGAATGTCCATTCTCATATTACGCAGGAGATAATAATACAACCTGAATCTTAGGAATTATATCTATGGTACACTAGTAATATAGCGGGAGATACTGGTAGGGTCCCCCCGGTTGTAAGCCAGCAAGGGTAGAGGATTTGTCGGTAGTAGAGTCTGGGTCAACGATGATAAGGAGACTCCAAGTACAGGAGACGGTGCAATAAGATCTTGATCCACAGACGAATACAGCTGTTCTCCGTAGCATGCAGCTCTGCATGGAAGAAAGCTAGCCGGCCTCAGGCTTCTGAGAGGCGGACTCGACGTGGCTCCTCACAGGGTAAATCCCACACAATTGTGGGTGTCGGCGATTCTCCGCTCCATCAATTACAGGACCAAAAGCAAATATAATCCAGCCGAAAAGGGCTATGCAGTCGTCGGTAGGTTATCCAGTGTACATAATCCACACGGTCCTCGTCTAGGGCCCCTCGGGTGAAAGCGCCATGGTAAGCAGCCCAGCCTGGATAAGCACTCTAGCTGGTACGAGGAAACGTTGGTGATGCTGGTCACTGTAGAACTTTAGCCGCACGATACACTATACACAAATAGACTATTACTGACTTAATAGAATAGGTCGAACTCGACGGTACAGCGTTAAACTCTGATACTTCAGTTATTAATTTGCACGCGGTCTCAATGCTCTATTTGGGGCCAAACAGGCCATACTTCACCACACGTTGTATCGTGGGTGAGGCTTCAACTTTTAGTTACTAAGTGCTTCTGTATTCACCTGCACCGTATTTATACGTTAAGTGAACAAACTAGTACCAGCTTTATTCCTGTCTCATATCCTTGCGCAGAACCGTTCATGTCCAGGCAAGTCCCCGGCGGTGACTTTGAACCAGACCTTGGAGGTATGGCTATGGCGCCTGTGGACCGCTGTCCAATAGGAGAATGAAATATTATGGTCTGTACTAGGCTAAAGGGATATTCCGTGTATATGTACAAGGAATATACAAGGGATATCAAACGATATACAAATATTATGCAATATATATCAATCAATAAATATATATATTCGGTTTAATCTGATCCTTCGTAACACTTAGGTCTGAGTCTATTATAACACCAAGACTTGTAACTTCGGGTTTGGTCCAATTGGAGTAAGTTGCCCCATATTGCTCTGTAACATTTCTCTTTTTGTTATAGGACCGACTAGTAGGATTTCAGTTTTGCCCTCATTTAATTTTAGGAAGTTGTTCGTCATCCATTTGTTCACAGGCGGAAATGGAGGTTATAGCTGTGTGATCATTTGGTTCAGCGGAGATGTACAATTGTGTGTCATCTGCATAACTATGGAAACATACATTGTGCTTTCTAATGATGTCTCCGAGTGGCAGCATGTATAGTGAGAATAATAATGGACCAAGCAACAATTTTTTCAAGTATCTTGCTGATGAATGGGAGGTTGGATATTGGCCTATTGTTGGTTAGTACACTACTGTCTAGTTTGGGTTTCTTTAGTAAGGGTCTCACGACAGCTGTTTTGAATGCGTCTGGGAAAATACCTGTCAGAAGCGATGTATTTATAATATTTAGGACATGACTTGCAATACTCTCGAATATTCGCTTAAAAAATGCTGTGGGTATAGGGTCAATACAGGAAGTGGAGGAGTTACATTCCATGGCCGTTTTGTAAAGCTCACTACTACAGAGTACTACTAGTAATAGTGTATGTGCATTATATTAATACATATTAATAGTGCATTAATATGTACAGTGATACTGGTATAAGGACCCTATGGTAGTAAGTCATACTGGCTAGCAGCGTAACTGAGTAGGTAAGGGATATATACAGATATATATAGTATCAGATATAGATATAGTATCTACAGTCCAGATATGTAAAAAGGATTATACAGGCGTGATTATATGCAGACAGATGTGGATTGATATATGGTAGGAATAAATATATATATACAGCATTATTTTCCATGATATCATACAGAGTTATATGGGTTATATGCAGGTGTATAAGTATGCATGTAGAAGGATTATATGCAGATATGCAGGTATATTAAGACAGATGTGTATATATGCGGTAAATATATAGTATAACCAGCACTACATGATATCATACAGTTATATGGGTAGACTATAGTATGAGGTGGGTAGTTGTGATTATATTATGGCAGTGTTGAATAATCAAAAGTTGACAGTAGCACATGATGATCTCAGTATAAATGTTGTTATTTGTCCTCCAGTATCATGGTCGTTTACCTCTTTGAGAGTCAGGAAGCGCTCGGCGGTCCTGGCAGGGTAGCAGCCTATGTTACTCTCCGGTCTCTTCTGTAAGTCATACGCGCTGGTCCCATACTGCGGAGCAAGATTTGAACAAGGTCCGTTAGCATAGACTAGATATAGGGGGGGGGGGGGGGGGGTTGCAGGGGACATGTCCCCTTCAATAATGAGAAGAGGTCAATTTGTCCACTTTTCACTTTGGACGAAGAGAAACCTCCTATCTGCACCTATATTCAGTCTGTCTGCAAGATATTTTCCAAAAGCCAAAAGCATTGTATTGGGTATCCTTTATTTAAACCATAGTATTCTGCAAGAAAACAACACGTTTTTCTAGTTTTCTCTGAAATTCTCAGATAGGTTTTGCATTTCAGCCCTCGATATACAGAATGCCTGAGAGCCTTACTGTATTATATTCCATAATATTTGTGACAGCGGGTACCTGAATGTTGTCTTTTCCTTTACGTAAATAAAGAGATTTCCTTCCACCATAAATTGATGCAGAAAAGGCACAAATTGGTGCATAACTGTACACCAGAATGCAGGAAAAAGTGTCGTCCCCCCCCCCCAAAAAACCTACGTCCTCGTCGTTAGAATGTTTAACCTTTTCACTGCCACACTACCAAACGGTTAACCCTTTCACTGCAACAATACAGAATGTTAACCCTTTCACTGCCGCACGACAGCAGGTTAACCCTTTCACTACAGAAGGTTAACCCTTTACTCCCCCCCCGAAATCCGCAACGCCCCAACCCTGGACACCTTCAAATCCGCTCTAAAAACACACCTCTTCACCAAGGCTTTCCCCATCAGTTAGTTTTAGATTAAATTAGGTCCATTATCCCCTACTTTCCCTCATCCCCTCCCCCCCCCCCCCCTATTTTCCTTGCCCTATTTTTTGTCCTGATTGTAAAGCGACCTTGGGTTCTATGAAAGGCGCTATATAAATTTGATCTATTATTATTATTTTACTGTCACACTACAGACGGTTAACCGTAGTGAAAGGGTAAAAAAAAAAAAATCTGCCAAGGAAACGTGTCAAACGGACTAGTGAAGGGTTGAAAACAGCAGGTAAACAGAGATCAACAACCTGGTGGTTGTTGTAGCAGCCAGGCCCGCGGTGCAGAGCCAGGGTCCTCTCTCGCTGGGACCACGCGTTACCAAAGCGGTCATGGTGGTTGAGAGGAACCGGTCTCTCCTGGACGCTGCCAAATGCTACTGTCCGACCTGCAGCTAAATATACATTTATTAAATGGCAATTAATGGAAAACAAATTTAAATACTGACCCAAACCCAGATGTATTCCTACCGTATCTATCCACATCTGTCTGTAGCCTACTGCATAGAATCCTTTATATATATCTGTAGATACTATCTATATCTGTATATCTTACTAGTTACGCAGCTGGCCAGTATGACTTACTATCATAGTGTCTTTATACCTGTATCACTGTACATATTAATACAACTCTGTACATACATCTGATTAGCACTAAACTCAGTACTAATCAGCTGTACATGTATTTACTGTTGCACTTTACTGTTACATTTGCACTCTGGTTGGATGCCAAAAATGTTTGTTGTACTGTATAATGACAATTCTATATGAATTGAAAATGGGGGACCCTGATGGAAACAAGACAAACGTCTTTCTCTGGTCTGCATCCCCTTAACAATTGTGTGTATTGAGCCGTACTGTATTGTACCCATTCTGCAATCTGTTAAATAAAGTTTTCATTCATTCATTCACAATACATTTGAATCTAAGATGTCGAAATTTATATTGATATTGTTACCAGTTGTATCCGCACCCCGCGACGCCATGACTCTCCGTTGTTTATCCTACCTGCAGGTAACCATGGCAGCCGCGTTATTACATGGCTCTGGTTACATGGAGCTCGTCGTGAGGGCGGTGAGGCAGCGCGGGGGGGAATTAATGAACGTTGATTATTAGAGCCAGGCGTATATAAAGATATATTGGATCATGTCGCCAGCACACCCACAGCCATAGTTACAATCACTTACGTCAAGGCTCTATTCAACATTCATTAATTGTATTCCCCCGCGCTCTCCCATGAGCTCAAAATACCGGAAGTGTTGCGGTGCAGCCCTGCAGGTAACGACGGCAACCGTGCAGGTGCGCGCAGGTGCTCACGGATTAATGCACTTTTATTAACAGATTGCAGAATGGGTACAATACAGTACGGCTCAATACACACAATTGTTAAGGGGATTGCAATCGACGACAAGAAGAATCAAAACCATAATAGACGTCTTTATTAGCAATTAAGGATCACGTGAATCAGGTGCATGTCTTTTATATAGACTGACAAACGGTTGAGCTGAAATATTGTCATCTATTGTATATAGTTCGACTTTTTCCCACAGTTTTAAAAAGGACAGTCTCTGAAACTAAAAGGCCATTTCAAATAAATTACATTTCAAGATGCAAGATTGCACAGCGCTGTCCTAAGAGTATGACATGAACCGGTGTGAGGAAGTGGAACAGGTGAGGTGAGGAGCAAGGGCTGCTACTACAAGGCATCAGTTCACAGGCACAGTCGCACAGAGACACTCTGCAATCATCTTATGTACAGGCAATTCTCTCAATTAGTAGTCGTTAAATTAGTTAAAAAAAAAAAAATTGTTGTAGAACAACAAACCTGCCCTACGACATGCAGCAGTCACATTCACTCTTCTCATCACGTTGGCACAATCGGCATTCTCTTGTCAAGTTCTTGTGTAGGCTGAGATAGTCTTAACAAACGATCCCCCTTTGATTGGCAAAATAGTGTCATCTTTAGCACAGCATGCACTAGAAAAAAGGCATCAATGCAAACGGTAAACAGTGTTTTTCTATTTTTGGCACTTGCAGGTGAGGAGTGATGGAGGTGGAATGTACCTTGAGAGCAGGGCCGGCCTACAGGCCATACAGGCGGTCTAGGGCCCCGGAATAATTTTTATAATACGAGTGCCCCCCCCCCACATTTTTGCTCAACGTCCGAGAAACACTGACTGGTGAAATGAGGTGTCTGCAAAGATGATTGAATGTAGTTTGGTGAATCAATTTCACCAGTTACAGTTTTTCTCTCGGAGCAGCGTGGCGATTAGGGGGGGGGGGCATTTTCAGGATCTCGCTTAGGGCCCCAACAGACCCACGGGCCGGCCCTGCTTGAGGCAACACAGGGCCACACAATGGCAGCAGGAAGAAAAGGACAGATGAAGGAACCATGGTGACACAGCCTGATGTCACTTTTAACGCTCTTATTGACCACAGGGAAAAGATACATATTGTACGTCGTTATAGCCATGAGTAATATTATTGACGGATTTATGAAAATTTACAATGTGTACATATTACAAATAAGTAATATATTGACGTAGACATATTTACAAATAAGTACACATTACATATTCAAAAAAACGTTTCAGAAAACATTTGGGTACCCCTGCTGGGGAACGAACCCGGGACCCTCACATGGGAGGCAGGTGCCTTTACCTCGACTACCAAGCTACTTCTCCGATAGCCTCACCAAACTCTAACCTTAACCACACTGTTACCTTAAACTAACCATACCTTCCTATCTTAACCATAACTGTTAAACATTGAAAACGAACCATCATCATAGTATTGTTGCGTTTGCCTCAGGGTGGGTGTCTCTAGTGGTGACATAACTCGCCCACGACCACAATCACTGTTAGTTTGACTCCCGGTTGCGCCGTTTGTTTTGGACTTTCGCCAATACAAAATGTAATGTAAATCTACTTATACAATATATAAATATATTACTTACGGCTATAACATAAACACACATTATGAACCTTTTTCCCTGTGGTCGATTAGCACTTTAATGTTTTCTGATGAGACTGTGTCGGCCGACGACAGGGGGACGGATACGAGATGAAAGGCCAATTCAGCCACAAATTATAGAATCATCTATTTCACTATTGAATCACCATGGAAACAGAACATCTGGGGAGGGCGGCACTAAATGTTATAATTTGGCAATTTACAAAAAAGGTGGCAATTTCAAAACACAGCTCTCGTCGTTTGAAAACGACAGAAAAGGCATCCGCCCACCTTCCACACACACACACAACAGCGGCTCCGTTCACAGTGACGTGAAACACAAGACAATTCGCTCCGTGAATATTTTTCAAGGGGGGGGGAAGCGGCAACAGTCTCTCTCCGTAAGTCGAAAAGGAACGGGGTGGCGGGGGGGGGCGAGGAGGCGGATCTCGCGTTCGATCTAGGTTCTCTTGTGTGATTCCACCGGGTGGCACTGCTGCTGGTGGAGCTGGCTGTGTCACTCCGTCAGGGGCACGGAGATGGAGGGCCCTTTGGGGTCGTCGAAGCGGTCCATGGTGCTGATGGCCATGATCATGTGCAGGCCGTAGGTGAGGATCAGCAGCATCAGCAGCGAGGTGATGAGGCCCATCCAGATGCCCGGCGTGAAGAACCCGGCGCAGTCGCTGGCGTAGGAGAAGTTCCCGTTGGTCAAACCGAAGCCCTGGATCTGTGTAGGAGGGAAACAAACGAGACTATTATTATGCACTCTGCTGTAGTGTTGTCAAAAAGATCAAAAAATCGATACATATCGATTCTGAATATTTAAAACGGTTTCGATACATTTCCCGAAATATCGATATTTAAAGGGGAACTATCTTATAAATGGCCTTTTTCAGTGTTTAGCATTGGTTCCTAGCTATGTGGACTTATATTAATATGATCTATGTCTCTAATTCTCATATTGGCGCATTCTTCCAATTCTCCTCTCACAATATTCACCCTCACTGAACTGTGTCATCTGAAAATGTGCTGATTTGTGATGTCAGAGAGACTCAGCTGCATGAGTCTCCACACAGTTCCCACAGTGGTTGGAGCCCAGGCTCAAAACGGCTTAAGATCTTGAGGTAGAAAAATGCTGTTTTGAGGACTTGATTAGAAATACAAAACAATGAATTAAAAAAAATTTAAAATTACAGAGGTGTTCCATAAACTCACAGGAATTGTGTAAAAGTGCCCAAATAGTGAAAGAAATAGTAAAATAGTTCCCATTTAATTATTCCTAATTTTTTATTTTTTTTTGTATAAGGAAGTTGCATTGTTCATTTCAATACCTGTAATAGTACAGTAGTCCACACACACACTAGGGATGGGTACCTTTCACATTTGAACCGATACCGGTACCTGTGAATCGATACCGGTACCCAACGGTACCTTTTTTCGGTACTTTAGTCTCAAGAAATTTAATTTACCTACCTCAGTCATGAAAAAAAAAATCCAAACTTCAAATAACTACAATTTCGACAGTTTTCGGCTTGCCATTGCTCTGACTGCTTTGTTGTTGAATCAAGTCAAATCCTAGGTAAGCATATATTGTGCGTGTGTGAACGTTGACATGAAAAGAAAAAAGTAAAAAAGAAAAAAAAAAAATCTCACTTGATTCGATACTCTGTAGTACCGACGTGTTTCGGTTCGGTACCTCAAAAGTACCGAATTCGGTACCCATCCCTAACACACACACACGTGCATTCAGTTAAGTTGGAATATGACTGTAATACAAACGGTTCAGTTTGTCAGGTACATGCAACACAGATTACAGTGTTTACATCCGTCTGCTTGAGAAAATACCATGTTCTGCAATAAAAATTATTGAAGTTATTTTTAAATGTGTGATCTAAAGATAAACAAAGGGTTTTAAAAGTGTTATATTCATCTTCTCTTATAGCACCTTACCTTCTCTTATATTTTAAGATTGAACCTTTTCCCCTGTGGTATCGAAAATGGTATCGAATAGCGATACTTTTCAAGGTATCGTATCGAAGTTCGAAATTCCAGTATCGTGACAACACTACTCTGCTGCTAAGGAATCTACCTTGCCTATTACTACTACCTACTATGTCTATACTAAAATGGTAAATGTTGCATTTATATAGCGCTTTTATAAAAAAAAAAAAACGCTTTACAATTTGTTCCTCACATTTTGACCCATTCACTCGCACACCGACGGCGGAGGCGACCGTGCAAGGTGCCAACCTGCTCACTAAGCCTTTCTCCACGCATATTTATTTCTGGAGCATTTATTTATCCACTCTGGTTGGATGGTGTATTGTACTCGTGTTGTGCTGTATAACAACAATACATTTTAATCTAATCTAATTTTTTGAGATCAGTCACAAATCGCTTCCCGTTGAATGAGTGCAATGCAGAGCCTCTGCCGTTCGCCGTTTTCGCTTTTCTTGACAGCCTAGAATATGACACACGCCCACTGATGTCATGGTTCGCAAGGAAAAACCTAAAATGTTCTCGGTTCCAGCTGAGCACCGACTTTTCACGTTCCGAACCAATTATTTCCTTGTCTGAAGTGGAACGTGCCGGCGGGTTCAAGATTAGGTTCGGGAACCGGCACGAAGCCCTGCCGCCGGTGTGAAAGGCCCGTCTGTGACCCAGCGGTAAGAGACTCATGTCTTCTCCAGAGTCAGACAAGAAGATGGATACCAATCTCCTCTCTGTGCGTTCAGTAGAAAGCTATCCGGCTGCAGACTGGCCTAGTTTAGCACAAATTAATGGAAGTGGATACGGATACTAATCTGGCTTAAAACTCTGGGAGGTGCGTTTTTTGGCCAACAGCTACAGTAGGCTAGCTGGTCCGTATCCGCTTCCACTGATTTGTGCTAAGCTAGGCTAGCTTGCAGAGAGGAAATTGGTATCCATCTTCTTGTCTGACTCTGGAGAAGACTGAGCTCATTTCCCATAATGTTGGCGTGTTCCTTTAACATTTAACCCTCCGCTGCCTGAAAGACATGTCCTCTTCATGTAGTTTTAAACCCCATCACTAGTATATTGTGGGAACACATTTGCCTGCTATGCAACAGCAGCATTATACCCTTTCCTATTGGTTCCTCAGTGATGAACCTACTTTTTTTATTTATTTTTTACGACATTGACCTTGTATTTCTGGGTGTGAGTGAAACACATCTGCCAGACTCCATCTCACTTCAATTCATCATGTGTGACGCTATAATAGCCATTATTTACAACGTCCATATTGTAGTCGTTGTGATGTGAAATGCCGTGTTCATTCATATTGCAATATGAATTCCTATACACGTTGTTCGGTTCGGTTCCCGATTATAAAATATGAAACATTCCGTTGCAACATTGTTGTTGTGAAAAATCTAGGGATGCATGGATATGAACATTTAGTCTGAAACCAATAACCCATTAACATTTAGTCTGAAACCAATAACTCATTAACATTTAGTCTGAAACCAATAACCCATTAACATTTAGTCTGAAACCAATAACCCATTAACATTTAGTCTGAAACCAATAACCCATTAACATTTGGTCTGAAACCACATTTCTGTTATGGAACTGATGCAATCAATACAATAGATCACTATCACCAGCTGATATACGCTTGCCGATATATATCTGCCCGGTTTTGCTCATCGTACCAATACCAGTATATGAAGAAATCACAGATACTGGTCGATACCGATATGGTCACAGATATATCGTGCATCCCCTCAAAATCAAATGTTAAATACAGCGTTCCATGTATTGTTCAATGACGAACAATATCACTGACCCTTAGCTGCCAGAGTTGTACCCTTCCTGCTGACTTGTTGTTCACAATTCGCAAGTCGCTTTGGATAAAAGAGTCAGTTAAACGACTATATGTAAATGTCTCAATCAAAAAGGAGCTTCTATCCCCAGGCAAGCGCTGCCGGAGTCTCATGGCCGGTACAGAGAGACTCAGAAGGAGCTTCTATCCCCAGGCTATCAGGATGCTCAATGACTCTAGGCAACACAAAGCCATCCATCTACATTCATTGCACACACATCCACACACTCACTTTAAACACTCACCTTTAACATTAACTTTAGACACTTTTAAACACTACACCATATTTAATCTATTTATTATTAATGGATTTGCAGTACATGTCTACCTCATTTTTGCATTTTTTTTTTATCCACTTTTTCTCCCATTTTTCTATTTTTCTCCCATCCCAATTTCGTATCATCCAATTCTACCCTCCCCTGTCTCGAACGCTGTTTCTTGCCTCCCACAAGCCGGCTGCAATGTGGACTAAGTCATACATAGCACGAGTCCCCTCCGATACTCGAGGTAACAGCAGTCGCATCTTTCCACCTGCGCGGCGCGATCTTTCAGCGTCAGGGGTCTGCGCTTTGGAGGGGCGCCGCCCCCATCGCTTCCTGATTCTACTGCGCAGGCGCACCAACCGACCTGTAGGAGTCGCTGTCCACAACGCCCGATCTCCCCACCCATCAGTTTCCCACCCCCTAATACTGCCAATGTGTATTAGTACGGACGACCAGCTAAACTGAAAGCAATGTGGCGCGCTGGGCTCGAACAGGCGAACCCAGCGTCTCCAGTATTCGTGGTGAGCGCCTTGCCCACTGCACCACGTAGCCGCCCCTCATTTTTGCATTTTGTACTTTAGTTTTGTATATTATATATTTTTGTATAGCGTTTGGTCTTTATTCTTTTTACTTCTTTTACTGTATGAAGCACAATCTCGGGGGGCTCATAGTGATACAGAACCACGCATTTCACTGTAATGTACATGTACCTCATGTGTGACAAATAAAACAAAAACTTGAAACTTGGGGAGGGCAAAAACACAGACGACAGCGGTGAGAACGGTATATACCTGGAAGTCCGTGAAGCTGAGCCTCCACTCCGTGGCGTTCCCGGCACTGGCGCTCGTGTTGGCCACCAGCAGGGCCTCTTGGAAGCTGTTGACGGTCTGGCAGTGGAAGGAGTACTCGGCGGGGGCGTAGATGTTCCGCGCGCCCAGGAAGTCGGCGGTCATGCCGTTGGACTGCAGCTGCACCGTGTCCAGGGTGAACCAGTACCGCGCCGACACCGGGTACAAGCGCCGACTCATGGAGAACCTGGAGATCACGTTTTTTTTAATCTTATCCTACTACTTATTGGTATTGAACACACACACACACACGCTGCACCTTAACATACCCTGCACCTTAACATAACACTTTCAGCGCCAGCCATTACCCTTATCCTTGTAGCTAACGTTCCAGGTTTCCATAGCCTACTTTCACTGTGCGTCACTATATTTGCAGAGCTATATCTATATTATAGCTATGGAGACAATACTAGTCATTTGACAGTCACTTTCTTCCGTCAAACATGCAAAAGAGAGATAATTTTTTCATGTACCGTAATCTTCGGACTATAAGCCGCGCCTTCCCCCCCCCATTTTTCGACCCTGCGGCTTATATAACGGTGCGGCTAATCTATGGATTTTTACAGCTACACAGCACAGTACATGTTCTGTAGCTACTATTGCACTAAATGGTAACACTTGAATAAGTTATGCAAATATGCAACTTGTTTGTTGAAATGTTAATAAATGGGAGCTTCCTCAAACAGCCATCTCTTTCCCGACAATCCCCTCTGTGCACAAACCCTTACATATGGTAATTAAACATTAAAACACCTG
Source organism: Notolepis coatsorum (assembly GCF_963971535.1). NCBI lineage: Eukaryota > Metazoa > Chordata > Actinopteri > Aulopiformes > Paralepididae > Notolepis > Notolepis coatsorum. The sequence continues at coordinate 11,002,561 of NC_140181.1, read as the reverse complement.
CAGCTTATAGTCCAGTGCGGCTTATATATGTACACATCATTCAATTTAGCTGCTGAGGCTTATACTCAGGTGCGCTTTATAGTCCGAAAATTATGGTATACGTTCGCGCGTTATCCCGTGGTGAATATTGTATAGTTTAGGAGTGATCCAGGTTAATTCCTGAAAAGCTGAGTTATAGGGCGCTACGTGAATTCTGCTATAAGCATTGGCGTTTCTTGCCTGGACACGCTACTATTTCCAAATCAAATGTATATACCGGTAATAGGTATTATGTTTCATCATGAATGCATGAAAGGGGGGAGGGGGGGGGTTTGATGCTTTGATAGCCAGTAACGGCATTCGTTTTGAACACCACACACGCTGATCAGCTGGATCGATATGAAATCATTGTAGGATCAAGGTGAAATTGACGTCAGATAGTCCTTACCTTTGATCGGGGTTATTCCAAAAAGAATATTCCAATTGTCTGATCGCGATTTCCAGTATTGATGTCCATCTGGTCCCGGACATAATTTGGCACAATTTATGGATCGAGTGTGCTAGATGCGTTTCGAAGTGGTCGGATGAAGCGATTTACTTGGCTCCGTCTAAATTCAGCGCCCGGAGGGAATTAAATGTAACACCCGGTTTGAAAAAAGGTTTCAAAGGGTGGGCGATACTGCCACCTAGCAGGATGCGGCCGGTATTGCACTCTAGCGATCTCAGAATGATTTCCTATGGGGACCTCGAGGTCCGTGTGCCTGAAATTAATCGAAAAATCGAATAAAAGAAACAACGATCCAAAAACGTATATTTATACGTTTATGGCGCTGAGCGGTTGGCGAGCAAACACGTATATATACACGTGGTTGGCCGTGACTGAGTTAACATACACGATACGCAAGACACTTTCTGTAAATAATTGGACTATTTTATATTTAGAATAGAATCTGTCATTGTTGGTACAACTAAATTGAGTTTAGAGCATCACCACTGGCATACAAACATACTGAATATAGCATGTACAAAATAATAATACCAATAATATAATATCAATGTCAAATGTCATATCAATGTCAAAATAATAATATCAATAATATAATATCAATCATATTTCCTACTACTACTACTACTTATTGTTATCACTCTTGTATTCATTGTTGTTTCTTAATTGTGCACGGTTGAGTCTGAGCTCGAAACACAAACATGTCATTACCTGCAATGCCCCTGTATTGTTGTGTATTTGACAATAAAGAACTTGAACTCGAGATCAAAAGACAAACGATGTTGCAATTACTGTAGATTGACGAGAGGCATCGCAGTGACCTCATACTGGAGACTGGTAAATAAATGGTAAATAAATGGTGCGTTTATAAAGCAGCTTTTATCCAAAGCGCTTTACAATTTGTTCCTCATACATTTGACCCGACTGTGCCGACCTGCTCATCGGGAGCCGTTAGCGGTTAAGTGTCTTGCTCAAGGACACAACGACACGCGGAGCGGGAATTGAACCGGAAACCTTCCGGACTACCAGACGACCGACCGCTCTACCTCCTGAGCCACTGTAGGCCTCCGTGATCGTTACAATACTGTGATTACAAATAAATAAATAAATAACATCACCGTTACATTTGACTTACCTCAGGATGATGCCAGGATAGTTGAGGACGAGCCTAATGAGGAGGAAAGTAGAGTTAGAATCGCCCCCTGCTGGTTTAGAATGGGCCACACATCCTGTCCAATGGTTGCTATGCGTTGAGATTAGGGACGAACGATACACGATACTAAGAGTATCGCGATACCAGGCATTAGAAACAGTCCAATATTCCATTTTATTAGTATCATCATTAGTGCCATGAGATACTTCTTAGGAGTCCATAAATATACACCAAAAGGGGCTATAGAAGGGGACATGGGTTGGCCTTGGGACTCTTACTTGGTCAAGCAAAAAGGTGAAATGGTTAGGTTATGGAACCGCCTGGTCCAGCTGGCCAAATGACAGGGTGACAAAATATATTTAACTGGGGAGGTCACGCTGCCTTCCTCAAGTCCTGCCTCCGCTGAGCAAGCGCCCAGACCTGACCTGTAGGCGTCGCTGGCCACAACGCCAGTTTCCCACCCACGGCTTCCCTCCCCCCTAACCCAGCCAAACAGGTTAGTATAGCGATCAGCCCGAGCCAGGGCAATGCTGACCCATGGGAGTCGAGACCGCAGCCTCTTGCATTGGTGACGAGCGCAATCTCCGCTACGCCACCTGACCGCCAGAAACAAGATATTTAACTGGGACAGAGCACACGGTCATCCCTGGTCAAGAGAGATGTCCATGATTTTTTTCTTCTGCTGACTTAAGTATGATTTTTTATGAACAATCTGCAGTGTAAGGTTCACATAATTAAAACAAAATGATCAACAATCCATCAGGATAAGTGGAAGGTGGAGATATGGAAAAAACCTAAACTTAGAAAATATGTTCTAATTAAAAAGGAGTATTTTACTGAACCTTATGTAATGTTAAACTTAAAGAGAAGACGGAGGTCTCCGTGTGCCCAGTTGAGGTCTGGCACCCTGCCATTGGCTGTGGAAGTGGGTAGATTCCAAGGTAAACCTGAGGAGGAGCGGTTGTGTGTTCTGTGTGATCTGGGAGTGGTGGAGGATGAATATCATTTTGTTTTTCATTGCCCTTTGTACACCGCTTTGAGGAGGGCTTTATTTGAAAAAATTCAAATTGTAAATCCGGATTTGTTTTGGCAGTCTGAGAGTTGTATGTTGAGTTGTTTTTTTGTGGAGGACATCTTCAGTTTTGCAGGATTTTTGGAGAAAGCATGGCACTCGAGACAAAACACACTATATAATTGTATATGAATTCCTCTTGTTTCTTTGTTTACATACAGCTTGTGTTATATTACATTTTATTGTATTTTCTTTTTCTTGTGGCCATCTTGGTCTATACGTCATTTGTCAAGTATATTATTATATACTTATTGTTTATGTGTCTTGTAAGCCCACATGGGCTGGGCATACACCTGTATGTAAGACACGAAAATAAAAAACATCAAATCAAATCAAGTATCAATACTTTTAGAATAATAGCCTGATGCTGTATTTTCTATGAGTGTGTGTGTGTGTGTGTTTGTGTGAGAGAGAGAGAGAGAGAGTGCATGCTTTGCGTAGTGGGCGTGTCAAGAGTGTCAGCACTGTTTATAAACAATTTGCCATGTTCCGTCATCTAATATTATATTCAATTACTTCTCTTGATATTTTAGGTTTTTGCCGTGCTATCGCTTTAGAACCGGTATCATGATACTTAGGCTGGTATCGGTAGTCAAAGTTTTGGTATCGTGACTGACTGACGACATTAGCTGGCCTACGAGCAAAACGCCAACAAGAAAAGCAAATCTATGTTTTATTACTGGATCTCGTTAACAAGTCAAGAGTATGACTAGAATGGTGTGCTTTTCAAATGTTCTACCTACTCTACCACTGCACAGAAAGTCAAGGAAACTATAAAAAGGAGGAAGGGTCATCATGGCAGAATACCAGCGTTCTATAACAAGGAAACTATAAAAGTAGGAAGGGTAGTCACGTCAGCGTTCTGCTTGGTGTCAGACTTTGGTGCACCCGTGTATCTACAGTTAGTATAATAGTACTAGTGCATCTGTGTATCTACAGTTAGTATAATAGTACTAGTGCATCTGTGTATCTACAGTTAGTATAATAGTACTAGTGCATCTGTGTATCTACAGTTAGTATAATAGTACTAGTGCATCTGTGTATCTACAGTTAGTATAATAGTACTAGTGCATCTGTAAGTTAGTATAATAGTACTAGTGCATCTGTAAGTTAGTATAATAGTACTAGTGCATCTGTAAGTTAGTATAATAGTACTAGTGCATCTGTAAGTTAGTATAATAGTACTAGTGCATCTGTAAGTTAGTATAATAGTACTAGTGCACCAGTGTATCTACAGTTAGTATAATAGTACTAGTGCATCTGTAAGTTAGTATAATAGTACTAGTGCACCTGTGTATCTACAGTTAGTATAATAGTGGACACAACCAGGCTGGATAAGCTGGTCAGGAAGGCCAGCAGCGTGGTTGGGGTGGAGCTGGACTCTCTAGCGAGGGTGGCGGAGAGGAGGAGCCTCGCTAAGCTCCAGGCCATCAGGGAAAACCCCACCCACCCACTATACACAGACTTGGCTGACAGGAGGAGCATGTTCAGTGCTAGGCTCACACTACCCAAATGCAGCACTGAACGGCACAGGAAGTCCTTCATTCCAACAGCCATCAGACTATATAATGCATCACTGTGCCTCACTGCATCACTGAGCACAGAGCGGCAGCTCAATAGTGGCAGGAGGACGCGACTAGCGGCCTCCAGGCTCCACAACAGGGGGCAGCGACGGCTGCCAGACATTGATCTAGGTCTTATTGGAACCCAAGGAGGACAATACACTACCTGAAGCATACTGCACCTTGTGACACTGTGAATACTGGAATATATATTTCATATTTCATTTAGTTAGATTTAAATTATAATTATATTGACCAAATGTTTACCCCATGCTCAGTATGCTCAGTATATTATTACCGTATTTATTTCTGTATATTTTATTTTATTTCATTTTATCCTTTTACTCTACTCTTATCCTAGGCAACTTTTCTATTGTATTTCTATTCTATTCTATTCTATTCTATACTAGTGCACCTGTGTATCTACAGTTAGTATAATAGTACTAGTGCATCTGTGTATCTACAGTTAGTATAATAGTACTAGTGCATCTGTGTATCTACAGTTAGTATAATAGTACTAGTGCATCTGTAAGTTAGTATAATAGTACTAGTGCACCTGTGTATCTACAGTTAGTATAATAGTACTAGTGCACCTGTGTATCTACAGTTAGTATAATAGTACTAGTGCATCTGTGTATCTACAGTTAGTATAATAGTACTAGTGCACCTGTGTATCTACAGTTAGTATAATAGTACTAGTGCACCTGTGTATCTACAGTTAGTATAATAGTACTAGTGCACCTGTGTATCTACCGTTAGTATAATAGTACTAGTGCATCTGTGTATCTACAGTTAGTATAATAGTACTAGTGCATCTGTGTATCTACAGTTAGTATAATAGTACTAGTGCACCTGTGTATCTACCGTTAGTATAATAGTACTAGTGCATCTGTGTATCTACAGTTAGTATAATAGTACTAGTGCATCTGTGTATCTACCGTTAGTATAATAGTACCTGTGCACCTGTAAGTTAGTATAATAGTACTAGTGCATCTGTAAGTTAGTATAATAGTACTAGTGCATCTGTAAGTTAGTATAATAGTACTAGGGATGTCCCGATCGCCTTTTTTTGCTTCCGATCCGATCCCGATCATGTGATTTTAAATATCTATCGATCCGATCGTTTCTGATCCGATCTTTCACATTAGTAATCAATTTTGACGCATTTTTGTCAGAAACTGGCAGAGCGAGACAAGCCCATCTGTTGCCTATAGTCCGGGGCGCGAGCGCGGAGGCTTTTGTTATTACATTCACCCTGAGAAATGGGCTTCTGCTTCATATGAGAAATATTAAAAGTTTCAATATATGTTTGCACATTAGTATACATTCAGTGTTCGACTTACGTAATGGTCCATTCTGGTCTGAAACGCAGACGATAATCCTCAGTCACGTTATCCTCCAGGTGAAAAGTTAGTCTGAAAACTTCGCCTCCAGCCTGTCCTCCTTGCAAACATTGCAACTGGCTTGACTTTCTATTTTAAAATGCTTAGTTCCAAACCTCTGACATTAAGTCTAGCTGCTCAAGTCAGTGGATATTAACCGTGTTTCGGGAGCGACGTGTTGTACTGTTGTTGTGATGTGGAGCGTGTAGCCTGTCTAAATTAAAGGGAATGTGTTTGTTGCAACGGTGAAAATTAAAGGGGAATGTGTTTGTTGTGGACAATTATTCTGCTCTGTGTGACAATAAATACATTAATGATGATATATTATATGTAATTTAAAACCAAAACTAAGGCCTCCGTATGAGTTTAAGACGTGGACATGGTCATGTTTGTTGAATAAAATTTCTTTTTTTGACTGCCGATTTTTATTATTATTTTTTCCTGATCCCCGATCCTCTGAAAAGCACGTGATCGACTCCGATCCCGATCACGTGATCGGATCGAGACATCCCTAAATAGTACTAGTGCATCTGTGTATCTTCAGTTAGTATAATAGTACTAGTGCATCTGTGTATCTTCAGTTAGTATAATAGTACTAGTGCATCTGTGTATCTACAGTTAGTATAATAGTACTAGTGCATCTGTGTATCTTCAGTTAGTATAATAGTACTAGTGCATCTGTGTATCTACAGTTAGTATAATAGTACTAGTGCACCTGTGTATCTACAGTTAGTATAATAGTACTAGTGCATCTGTGTATCTACAGTTAGTATAATAGTACTAGTGCACCTGTGTATCTACAGTTAGTATAATAGTACTAGTGCACCTGTGTATCTACAGTTAGTATAATAGTACTAGTGCACCTGTGTATCTACAGTTAGTATAATAGTACTAGTGCACCTGTGTAACTACAGTTAGTATAATAGTACTAGTGCACCTGTGTATCTACAGTTAGTATAATAGTACTAGTGCACCTGTGTAACTACAGTTAGTATAATAGTACTAGTGCACCTGTGTATCTACAGTTAGTATAATAGTACTAGTGCACCTGTGTATCTACAGTTAGTATAATAGTACTAGTGCACCTGTGTAACTACAGTTAGTATAATAGTACTAGTGCATCTGTGTATCTACAGTTAGTATAATAGTACTAGTGCATCTGTGTATCTACAGTTAGTATAATAGTACTAGTGCACCTGTGTATCTACAGTTAGTATAATAGTACTAGTGCATCTGTGCATCTACAGTTAGTATAATAGTACTAGTGCATCTGTGTATCTACAGTTAGTATAATAGTACTAGTGCATCTGTGTATCTACAGTTAGTATAATAGTACTAGTGCATCTGTGTATCTACAGTTAGTATAATAGTACTAGTGCATCTGTGTATCTACAGTTAGTATAATAGTACTAGTGCATCTGTGTATCTACAGTTAGTATAATAGTACTAGTGCATCTGTGTATCTACAGTTAGTATAATAGTACTAGTGCATCTGTGTATCTACAGTTAGTTCATAATAAAACTCCTCAAAGGACATTCCTGCCTCCCGCCCCCGACACTTCCTGATTCTACTGCGCAGGCGCACCAACCGACCTGTAGGAGTCGCTGTCCACAACGCCCGATCCCCACCCATCAGTTTCCCACCCCCTAATACGGCCAATGTGTATTAGGACGAACGACCAGCTAAACTGAAAGCAATGTGGAGCGCTGGGCTCGAACAGGCGAGCCCAGCGTCTCCGCATTTGTGGCGAGCGCCTTGCCCACTACGCCACGTAGCCGCCCCATATTGTTGACTGAATTTCCTGACCACCAAGAGCTTCAATACACTGTTTTTTTTTTCTTCTTCTAGAACCATTTCCTCACAAGGAGTTGTTGCCGTCGCAGGACGACCCCTCCAGCGTGGCGGTCTGGTTGGTGAGGTCCACCCAGGGCGCCCGGGGGTCCAGGCTGACGTTGAGGGTCTGGGCCCAGAGCATGATGCAGGGCCCGGCGCCCCCCGCTCCGTTAAACATGATGGGAGGCTTGACGTCCTGAGAGGCGTCCACGGCGGCCTGCAGCAGGGAACGACCCGTCGCCTCGTCGCCTCCAGACGCACCGGTCTCCGGGATGACCTGAGAGGGACGGAGCACGAGAGGAAGAGAGAGAGAGAGAAAGACAAGAGGACGAGAGAGAGAGAGACAGAGGACGAGAGGAAGAGAGAGATGGACGGAAACAAAAAGGAAAGTCAATGAAAGTCAAGTCAACGTTCATTTATCGAACACTAGGGATGGGTACCGAATTCGGTACTTTTGAGGTACCGAACCGAAACACGTCGGTACTACCGAGTATCGAATCAAGTGAGAAACAAACAAAAAAGAAAAAAAAATAATTTTTAAACTTTTTTTCTTTTTTTTTTAACTTTTTTTTCCTTCATGTCAACGTTCACACGCACACAATATATGCTTACCTAGGATTTGACTTGATTCAACAACAAAGCAGTCGGAGCAATGACAAGCCGAAAACTGTCGAAATTGTAGTTATTTGAAGTTTGGATTTTTTTTTTTTTCGACTGAGGTAGGTAAATAAAATTTCTTGAGACTAAAGTACAGAAAAAAGGTACCGTTGGGTACCGGTATCGATTCACAGGTACCGGTACCGGTATCGGTTCAAATGTGAAAGGTACCCATCCCTATCGAACACATTTAAAACAACCGCAGTTGACCAAAGGGCTGTACAGGTCAATGAAAGGCAATGCAATGTGGCACAAAACATACCATGGTATATACAGCACAATACAACAATATACAACGATACAAGAAGTACAGTACAGAGACGCATGGTAGAATCGGGTGCCCAGCTCAACCGGAGTTGAAAGCCAGGGAGAAGAAGTGGGTCTTCAGAGACAGTGGTAGTGTGTTATTATATTAACAAGTTATAATAAGAACGTTAAGATATAGTTTTGGAGCACAAGTCTAACCAAGAAAATATCACTTTTTCAGTTGGAGGTTGAGCTCCCTTACGTGAGATTTAAGACGGCCTTCTCTGGCTGAAAGGCGTAAAGTTCTATAATAATCCATCATTATAAAGTTCTATAAAGTCGCTTGTTTTTAACCCTTTCACTGCCACACTACCAACCGGTTAACCCTGTTCACTGCGACAATACACAGAAGGTTAACCCTTTCACTGCCACACAACAGCAGGTTATAGCCCTTTCACTGCCACACTAACCGTCGGTAGTGTGATAGTAAAGGGTTAACCTTCTGTAGTGTGGCAGTGAAAGGGTTAAAGCCCTTACTGGTAAACTGTCCCTCTTACATCACAACACACAGTAATGGAATCCAGGGCCCTCATTTATCAACGTTGCGTACGCACAGATATGTGCGTAACCCGTGCGTACGATCGTTTCTAAGCAAAGTGTGGGACTTATCCATTTGAACTTGTGCTTGACTTTGTGCGTATACCAGTTAGAGCTGCCGCGATAACCGCATTACCGCGGTATCGCTGTTGCATCACGCTCACCGCAGAGTTAGGCTGAATACCGCGTCACCGCTGTTTTTTATCATAATAATAAAGTTGGCTTGCGGCTCTGCAGATATACCCTACTCGGTTCCAAGCGACCCTATTGGGTAGAAGTGGTACCAGAAAAGTCATGTGAAACATTGCAGACCGCTGACTGGTCAGAAGAGAGACGCGTCACACTTTGTAGCCTCTGAACAAAAACAGAACGCCGGTGCCGCCATCTTTACTGCCTCGCTAAGGATGCATTTCATTCAGGATTTGTTTGCGTCTTTGCGACAGAACCAAGTGCAATAAACAAAAAAATAATGGATTCACTGTGTATTCTGCCTTATTTATTGATGAAACAAAACCGACATCAACCCAATTTACCACCGAGCGGAGAGTTTAGTGTCACAACAAGATCGCTGATGTGTTAAGTTTGTTGTTGTTATTAGCCTAATACTACCGTCAGCCGATATACACGAGAGGTAACGTTAAACCCGGGTTTGCTTGGTAGAATACACAATGAGAGGTAACGTTAGCTTTGGCAGAATAGACGCAACGAGAGTCTGGTTAATGTTGTTATTGATTGATTGATTGATTGAAACTGTTAAACTCTGGCTTGCTGCAAGCCCTCGGACATCTATGCCCACGGAGCTTTCAGTGTACACAAGCGAGCGGCCCCGCCTGCATTCCCACACGGAGACAAATGGAGTAGTACCTGGCTGCAGTGGAAAAGGAACGAAGTACCAGGTGCCTAAAGCGGGTCGAGTCGAGTAGGTACTATGCAGTGGAAAAGCGCCATTAGACTAGAGGCAGGCTATAAGAGTAGACTACTAAAAAAAAAAAAAAAAATGCATTCAAATTTTTTTTTTTTTTGTGCGCACTGTGCGGTAATAACCGCGGCGGTAGGAAATATTTCGCAAATTCGTGCGGTAAGGAAAATATCAATACCGCGGCAGCTCTAATACCAGTATCATCTACGCACAGCTCGGAGCATGCGTACCTGGCGCCCGGTGGTAGAATATGAATATTACAACGCGGAAATAAGCTTCCGTGCATTAGTTTCAACACTGGCGTGTTCTGTATAGCCCGTAATTCATTATAGTTCTCAGGGGAGGAAACTAACTTTTTGGCTTTTTTTTTTACCAGACAAACAAAATTGTATGTCTTCGTCTAAATAGATTTTCAATCATAGTAATAATCACACCGTGTCTCTACTCTTTAAAATATTTATTAGCATAAAACATTAATAACAGTTGTAACTGCAGCTATGGTTAACAGTTGGTTAATATAGTTATTTATGTTTAAAATTTATATGCTTATTTTGTATAATAGTAATAATACACTCAATTGCTTTTCAATGTATTTCTTATTTGTTTTATATAAGATATATATTAGTGGCGCACTGTTTTCTATTGTATTTGTGCAATTACCACATCTCACGAGAGTTGACACACCTGGTATCCGGTGACGTGTTTCCGCCTTCTCTCTTGCGTTGGAACCATGAACTTGAGTGGTAATGGAATTACCTGGCGTTCTAATAAGTAAAGAACAATCCATCACGCCAACGAAACAAGACAATCTTCCCAGAAACTGACAGAAGACATACTACAGTAACGCATCCATGTTCTCATGTACTGGCACGCAGCCAATAAGTTATTGATTGATGGAGATAATAATTGTGGTATATGTTTAGTGACGTTCCGACCATTGGTAATGGACTTGTGATAGTAATAGTATCTTTTGTATGCATTTGTATCTCATACAGATTTTACGGTTTGGATGAGGTTGGATCAAGCTTCTTCATTAAAATCAGTCCAAGAAATCAACTTGTGTTTTGCGTCGTGCCGAGGGTGTCACAGTAAAATCTTAATTGTCTACGCTAAGTCAAGTTGGAAGCAAGATGGCGCCGCCGGTGTTAGTCTCATCGCTCGTCAAGGAGCAGCGCGTGGGATGGACCACGGTGTAAACCACAAGATGGCGCCGGTGTTCAAGACAACGTTTATCAACAACAGCATCTGGAAGAGGGCATCAGCGTAACGTTCTTAGCTCACTTTCATCACCACTAAAAAGGCAAAAGTTGCATCAAGAGATATATTTGCAAGAAAAACCATAAGGTTGGACACTTAAGAAGAAGTAGTGATCTAACAAAGGGTAATATTGTAGATGTACTAACAAGGCAAACAGTTGCACAGAGTTATATTTGCAAAAGCCATATGGTTGGACACTTGTAAGAATTTGTGTTCTAACAAAGGGTAATTTGTAAACGTATTAGAAGGGTGATAGGAGTGAGTCGCAACTAGAAGGTGACGCCTTTTTTCCATGTGTTAATTTGTAACGTTTTGAAACACCGTATTCTTCTGTAGTTTAGATCCCCATTAATGCATGTATTGAAATAAGAGTTTTGAGGTTAAAACTAAAGTGCAATTTCATTGTTCAACCTTATTTGATACATATAGAGTAAAGGGGAATTCAGCTTACATTAGTAAAGTCAACTAGCCTGGTATAAAATAAGTCAACCAGCCTAGATAGTAAAGTCAACTAGCCTGGTATAAAATAAGTCAACCAGCCTAGTTAGTAAAGTCAACCAACCTAGTTAAATAAGTCAACTAGCCTGGTATAAAATAAGTCAACCAGCCTAGTTAAATAAGTCAACTAGCCTGGTATAAAATAAGTCAACCAGCCTAGTTAAATAAGTCAACTAGCCTGGTATAAAATAAGTCAACCAGCCTAGTTAAATAAGTCAACTAGCCTGGTATAAAATAAGTCAATCAGCCTAGTTAAATAAGTAAACTAGCTTGGTTAATTAAGTCTACATTTATAACTAAGCAACTAATTAAGTAATCACACTTCAAGTAATAATAACAAGGCTTATACATTTATTAGTCTTGCATATTAACTTGACATTTACACATAGTTTTCAACATGTCACGTAAAGGAGAGATTACTGAGCTAGAACAAGAAGATGACACAATAGCTCCAAAGGAACAGATCGCGGGTTGGCCAGTACTGCGGGAACTTTTATTAAACATTATATATGTCCGCGGGTTGGCCAGTACTGCGGGAACTTTTATTAAACATTATATATGTCCGCGGGTCTTGTGCAGTGCTCTCGTGGCACTGTCAACTCGCCAGACTGGCGAGTGGTCTTCATGAATCACTCGCCAAACGTAAAAAAAAAACTCGCATTTGGAGAGTAAAGTGGCCTAATTTCCTCCCCTGAGTTCATTGTAAAATAGCAACAGTAGTGTAATTATGGTCAAAACCCTATAAATAGCATTTGGAATAATAAGTCTCTCTCCGAATGAATGCAGCATGGTTTATAATTTATATATAGCGTTATCGGAATATACGGGGTGCACTGACTGCGCTCCGCTTAACTCAACTCGTTATTATTTTGCGCATAGATTGCAGAAATACGGGAACGTTTTGATTATATTTAAAAGGCTTTGCCATTGTTAAACGTAATAAGTGGAATTTCGAAGCTGTAAGCAGAATACAAGTCATATGAACACCCACGATAGTGTTCTTCCACCTTCCTACTGTATAAAGAATAAAAAACGCATTGCAACGAGAACAGAGGTTATTTGTTGAGTTTATGTGTATTACAAAACCCTTGCAATAAATGTGTCTTAAATGAATGAAAAGCATACAGTACATGCTCTGGATACAGAGCATATATCGTGTGGGTGATATGACTTGTATTCTGCTTACAGAATTCCACGTATTTAGTTTTACAATGTCAAAGCCTTTTAATATAAATCAAAACGTTCCCGTATTTCTGCAATCTATGCGCAAAATAATAACGAGTTGAGTTCTAACAAAGAACATATTACATGCTGGGTAGGCTGATAAGAGTAAACTATGATATGAATATGATATGATATAAGGTATACTGGTCCGTCCGCGAGGATAGAGAGGAGTCGGATAGCCATTAAATGCCATTTGAGAATATAGGCTATTAATGCAAAGCGACGGCCTATAGGCTATACATATTATTAAATGTTTTCATAAGCGTAAAGATACAACAGCTAGATTAATGATCAAGTTAGTTTACTGTATGCAGGCTTCGCAAGGCTGTGCCATGTGTTATTATATATGCGCAAGTTACTGTTGCATAATGTAGGCTATGGCTGCCATTATATGTAATTCATATAGGCTACCTAATACCAACAACAAAATAGATTGTATGCCTCTAGTACAAATCATATTATACCCGGTAGCCAATCCAACAAAACGAATAAAGGCATTCATATACCAGCATGGTTATAATGACACACCAACGCCAAACAGTGGTTAACGAACGGTCTTTATTAGTATTTTGAGCTGTCCAGGCAGAATTGCAGCAATGGTCTTAGGGAGTCGTTGATATCTGACAGTGTACAAGTCCGCCAGACTTTTATTTATACCATAACACAGGTTGTGGCTTCTTGGTTCGGCAGCGCCTCAGTGAACAACCTCGCTCATGGAGTTTCTCATAGTTCGCTCGGGTCAGTCCATTATTTCACATCCCATGGGGGGTGTTTCATTACCATATATGGATAATCGTGCACGAGCATTGACGGTAGAACAAAGAGGTATTTATCAACACGGAGTGTGCGTAGGACCCGTGTACGCACGGTTGATAAATCCCAATATTTCTGTGCGTACACACATTCAAAATTCTGTGCTTACGTACGAAAATAGAACACTTTCTAAGAATTGTTGATAAATGAGGGCCCTGGGCCCTATTCTACGTGTTCAAATGACTGGCTGGTTCTTAGGGTTCCTCCAGTTTGCTCTGAACTAGGAGCACTACTACTCTCTCCTTTGATACGTCTAACACCTGGAACACCCTCCAACTGACTCTGAAGGTATTTTAATGAAGTTTATTTTTCAGTCTCGTTTACAGACAAATCAAAAACACACCCGTTTTTAGATTCTAGTGTTTGTTTTGTAACCATATTTATTGTAACGTATAACATAACTGATAGGGCATACAGACCCTCATCTGCATCTTTTGATCACACTGCCTACTTGCTCAGATGCGTATATATTCAGAGTTAATTATACTGTGTACACGGCCTATTTGAACTTTTCTACTGTACTATCATTTGTATTGCCTGTATTTATGTCTTCTACTATTACCCTGCCCATACCTGTACCTCCCCAGCCCCCATGCTGCTATGATGCCTGAATTTCCCCAAGGGGATCAATAAATAATCATCTTATGGTATTTATGGACGCCGGGGAGACAATGACTTACTCTGGACGGCTGGAGTCCTGTGTAGAGGGCTGTGTAGAGGACGCCTCGGTCTTTCATGATGCTCAGGACCTTTCCAATGACCTCATCTGTGGATGAGCAATAGATACATTAAGACCCTACAGGGGCAGATACATTAAGACCCTACAGGGGCAGATACATTAAGACCCTAGAGGGGCAGATACATTAAGACCCTACAGGGGCAGATACATTAAGACCCTACAGGGGCAGATACATTAAGACCCTACAGGGGCAGATACATTAAGACCCTACAGGGGCAGATACATTAAGACCCTACAGGGGCAGATACATTAAGACCCTACAGGGGCAGATACATTAAGACCCTACAGGGGCAGATACATTAAGACCCTACAGGGGCAGATACATTAAGACCCTACAGGGGCAGATACATTAAGACCCTACAGGGGCAGATACATTAAGACCCTAGAGGGCTTCCTTCCCCCAGGATTTTTTAAACAATTGTCATTTCATATTAGACACAGAGCAGCGTGGACCCGTTTCTATGTGCAACGAAAACTCCACGAGCAATGGGTCCAATGGTCTGACCCCTGCTTTGCATCCTCGCTATTCCTGTATACACACGTTGCGCTAAAAACCTTAACTAATGTTAGCTGCTAACTCTAACCAAGCTAATCTGCCAACACCAACTACTGTGTGTAAGCTATCCCTGGGGACGCTCAGAGGCATCCAATAGTGAGGGAAGGGGGGGCTGAGTCTCTCTCTCTCTCTCTCTGATGGGGGAAGGAAGGTGTTAACAAGAGGACTAGAACAAGGGTCCAGGGCAGGGCTCTACGCTAACTTCTTTTCCCAAGGAGCACATGAAAAACATTTAGGAGCACACAAAGAAATGTAGGAGACGGGAGTACAGTGAAAAATGTTCAAGTAACAGAGTTTATTATAGTTATAGATACGTTTATTATCAAACTATTTATTACGTGCATATTAGGGCTGACCTTCGAATTTTTTTTTTTGGAATTCGAAGCTTCGGGCCGAGATTCGATTTTAATTCGAAGCTTCGAGATAAAATATATATATATATATATATATATATATATATATATTATAAATTATTTTTTAATATAATATTTTTTTTATGTTGTGGGACTTGTACAGCACTTTGTTCACCTTTTTAAATCTTAGACAATCTAAACACTTTGCTTTCATGAAATATTGTAAGCAGTCATTTGAGGATTTATAAAAGCAGCACAATGAACACAAATCTGTCAGTGCCGAGTCCGACCATCTTAAATAACAAACAGCATTGCTTGTTGTAATTAACAAAGAGAGGCAGAGTTGATTTTGCACATAAATATATATTTTTAATATATTCAAATTTTATTTTCATATTTGAATCCCATGCCCATTGAATGAAGCGTCGAAGTATTTAAGACAGCCCTAGTGCATAATACTGTGCGTGTGCCTACTAAGGGACAAACATCTGTGCAATAGCACATACCACCAAAGTCACACATTGGCCCATGATGCCTACTAGACGCAAAGCCAAAGGATATCGGTTGTCAAGCTGCTTTTGTGTGTTCTAGTGTTGTCACGATACCAACATTGAATATATTATTAGAGGACATAACATGGAAAATACTTTATACAATTCATTATCATTTAAACGCTATTGAAACGTAAATAATCAAATAATAAAATTATTCTGTTACAGCTGCTGAGCTACGGTCAATCAATATCTTCCTTTTGAATGAAATAGGTCCAGGAGAGAGAGAGAGAGAGAGAGAGAGAGAGAGAGAGAGAGAGAGAGAGAGAGAGAGAGACTCTCACGTCTCACCCCCCCTTACCTCACTATTGGATGCCTCCGAGAGTTCCCAGGGATAGCTTACAGTAGTTAGTGTTAGCAGGTTAGCTTAGTTCAGGGGTCAGCAACCTTTACTATCAAAAGAGCCATTTTCCCCCCCTCCCATAAAAAAAATCCTCTGGAGCCGCAAAACCGATTTACCCAATGAAGATAACAGTGTATAACATTTTATAAAGTTATCCCCAAGCATACCCCACATTTAGCATAAAACGCCTGACAATTGCATACCCAAAGTAATTTGCGATTTATTATACTTTATACTTATAGCACACAGTTTGTTGCTTTAATGGAATTATAAAGCAACAAAAAGATTTTTTTTACTTTATTGCTGTTTTTACCTGTTATAACAAAGGAAAACCTCAAACACTTATGAAGAGGAGAAAAAATAC
The DNA here is from genome assembly GCF_963971535.1 of Notolepis coatsorum. NCBI lineage: Eukaryota > Metazoa > Chordata > Actinopteri > Aulopiformes > Paralepididae > Notolepis > Notolepis coatsorum. The sequence continues at coordinate 10,985,957 of NC_140181.1, read as the reverse complement.
TGGCTGAAACTCAAGATTAGCCACTTGCAGACGGCAGGGAGAGGCGCGGGGTGTGACGTACTGTATATTTTAGTTGAAATATTTTTTCATTTCAGTGTCACAGTATGACATCGATCTCCAAAATAATAAGAAAAAAAAAGTAAAAATAAAATAAAAATGTTGGCCAACACTTTTTTATTTTTTTAATCCACTTTTTCGCCCGTTTTTCTCTGACTATGTTGTGTTTACTATGCAAAACTATTACTTGCACACTGTGCTCCTAAGTGATTTTTCCGGTTCGCACAAATCTATTGTTAGGGGCAAATGCAAGTGAAACGCTTGCACTGTAGAGCCCTGGTCCAGGGTGGGGGAAGGAAGGTGTTGTCAAAAGGACTAGAATGAGGGTCCAGGATGGGGGAAGGGGGTTGTTAAAAAAAAAAAAGGGTCACAGAGAGAATTCATCAAGTAGTGCGTCAGTCTGATAAAGAAGTGGAACTTCCCTTTACTGTGATTCACCAGTGTCGTGTTTCGGGTCTCACCTCTTATTCCACACCGATGTGATGATGTCATCACGACTCATCACGACAGAGGATAGGAAATGGCTTATTGCCTAGCAACAGCTTTGCAAGTGTCTTAGTAGCGAGGTTACCTGACATTTAACCCCCGTGTGGTGGGTGATCCGTTTTCAACGTTTTACTCAAAGAGAAATTATACAATTAATCATTTTCTCAACCCAAGACTCATTGGCCTTGGATCATTTCCGGTGAATAACCTATAAAAGAAAACGTTTTCTTTTGAGAAAAAGGTTCACTGTGTTCCTTCACTGTCTGCCTCCACCTCGTTTTGTGTTTATTCTTCAAGATAAACACGATACAATTTTTTTATTTATTATAATGATATATATATATATGAAATGAGTTTACACTGGCACGGAGTAGGGCTGAGCCCAAACGTTCGGACCTTCGTTCGTTACGTTGGCACTTGAATCTTAATTAATGGGTTCAAACCTCCGCCTTTTTTCTCTAGTTTTTTTCCATTTCTTTTATTTTTTTACACAAAAAATATATATCAGAATGTGATATATATCAGAATATCACAGTACTATGTTGTGTTTACAATCATTTGAAAGTTACGCACGAACACAACACAGACACAACACAGTCAACGAGTCACGGTGAGGAGGGGTCACGTCATACATTATCAGGAAATGAATCAATGCTATGCACGTTAGTCGCGCTATGCACGTTTAGCTTGCCAACGTTAAGATAGCCATCTGCCAACAAAGATGTTGTTTCAACAAATGCATTCACAAAATGAATTACCATCCAAATGTTATTGAAGACTCCTGTGACCAGTAAGTAGGTACTACTTTTACGAACCATTTTTGACCGCAGAAAGGTCTGCCGAAATTCGAATCCTAAAAACAGGCTTCAGGGACAGCTCTAGTACGGAGTACTACACTGTACATTCCAGCATGAGATACAGACCCCGACGCACCACCATGGTGAAAGTGACTTTATAAACAACCTCTTTCACAAGGAGGCTCGCTTTGTTACGAGCCTTTGGGCACGAGACCTTTTCAGATGCAAGGGGAGGAACAGCTTCGACCAAGTCCGACACGTCCAGACTATTCAGCTGACGTTAACGACTGCGGCAAATGCCATGCAATGAATGCCCGATTGTGACAACACTACACGACGTCATCCATTCCAGACCATGATAACCCTCACAGTTTCTACTCACCGTTGCTATGTAGGATGTCCTTACACGTCTTATAGGAGCTGTGACAAAAATGACAAGAGATGGAACATTTTCCAAGTCGCGTTAAAAACGTGAGATAAAAAATTGTGACGACAAAGTTAAAAGGTGCTATAGATAACGTTCAGCCACTAGGTGTTGCACTAGAGCACCAGCATGTCATTTATCCAATCAGGTGGGTAAATAGGAAGTAGGGAGGGGCTATAATGCACACTACATATTTTGGAGCAGAAAAGTTTCGTCGATTTCTTATGGGGGGGGGGGGGGGGGCAATACTTTTCTTCTGCACCTTTCTAAAAGCTCTGTGGATGTATTATTATTTAAATGATTTATCCTCTTTGTTTTACTGTGTCCTACCTGTTTTTATTACTTTCATTGCTTTACTGCGTTTTTAATCTTATATCTTTCATCATATTATTTTGTTTTTATCAACCTGCCTGTGAAGCACTTTGGTGCCAGCTGCCGCTGCCTGGAAATGTGCTATACAAATAAAATTGACTTGACTTGACTAGGGCTGCAACGATTAGTCGACATGCAACGACGTCGATTATAAAAAATCGTCGACGAGGAATTGGTGGGTCAAGTGGCTTCTCAGCTCTGGTCCAGCTGAAGACTTCTTAGCTTAACATAACAGACCGACAGTAAGTTTGGGGGAACTAATGGGATAACTGGGGATGTTGTTTGGTCCTGACAAGAGTCTCAAAGCAACTCTGAGGTCGTGCTCAATGTCCAATCTGTTCCTCTGCTCTGTCTTCAGCTGGACCAGAGCTGAGAAGCCACTTTCACAAAGATAGGTAGTGCAAAAAAAAAAAAAAAAAAAAAAAAATTATATAATTGTTTTTCGATTAGTCGACTAATCGAAAAAATAAATCGACAGATTAGTCGACTACCAAAATAGTCATTAGTTGCAGCCCTCACTTGACTAATAATAAACACTGCACAGACTCTACAGTACAGTGTGTTACTACAGTTTGGACCATGTATACCGTCATCACTATTACTACCGTCTGATTGAATCCTGCCACTCACTACTGTTCACTACTACTACTGTTATCACTATTATCATTACTACTCGCACTTTGTTCTATTATTACTACCTATCCTACCTGTACCCCCCCCCCCCCCCCCCCGCTGCCATGACACCTGATTGAATCAATCAATAAAGGAACACTCGACTCGACGACTCTCGACGTTAACCGACACACACCGCAGAGAGCATTGTGCCTCACTCACCCGGTGTGATAAGGCAGGTGGATGAACAGCAGGTTGCTCCCGGAGGCGTCGAGGGGAAGCTGAGACACACTGTCCGGCTCGACCAGAAGAGGTGAGACGCCCAGCTTCTCCTGCAGCAGGTCAGGGATGGCACTGGAGGCGGACCAGGCCAAGGCAGGCAGCACCAACGAGGAAGAGGAGGAAAGCATGGCAGCCTGAGGGGGGGGGGGGGGGGGGGGGGGTCAGGATAGTGAGATAGTGTGAGAGACTTGATTTGATTCGATTTGTTTTGCGACTCATTTCAGATGTAAAATGTTTGCGTCATAGAGAAACAAAGCATACCTCAACGTTTGGGAAGGCACTGTCTTGCTTATTGCCAAACACTCCACCGAACACTGTGAAGTCATCTTTGCTCAACTGCATAGAAAGGGGAAAGAGTGATTTAGAAGTGAACTACAGCAATGTGTTAATGACATGACAGGTAAAATGGTCAATTTTATATAACAGCTTTTATCCAAAGCGCTTTACAATTTTGTTCCTCACATTTTACCCGTTCACTCACACATTCACACACCGACGGCGGAGGCGACCGTGCGAGGTGCCCACCTGCTCATCGGGAGCAGTTAGGGCCCCGTCAAGTGTCTTTAGGCTCGAGGACACTTCGACACGCTGCCGAGCGGGAATCGAACTGGGAACCTCAGGATTACCAGACGACTGCTCTACCTCCTGAGCCGCTGTCGTGTCGTGTCGCCCCCCCCTCAGATGATTTGAAACACGGGTGCCCTGACCAAACCTTTTGACACGTCGGGCCAAAATGTTAAATACTGTCGGTTGTTTGTGGGCGAATTAATGAAAAATGTAACAAGTAAATAACAGTTTCTTAAGTCCTATGTCACCGCGTTTGTTCTGGCGGTGATGATAAAGACATTTCAACAATCCCTCCTCAGACATATAATGAAAAGGGTTCAATTCCCGCTTGGGGACCAGGTTTCCATGATGCCAGGTACCCAGGTGGGTGATCTCCCAGGCCTTTCTGTGTGGAGTTTGCATGTTCTCCCCGTGCTCGCAAGGGTTCCCCCCCCCCCGATAAGATAAACCCAATGGAAAAACATGCACAACAATAGATCGCTAACGCTGTGGCGTCCTTGACGAAGACGGACAGGAGCACTTGGATTGGTCCACGGGGCGCGGCTCACGTTGACGCCTGTCTGCTCTCGGCTGCCCTTGGGGGGGAAGGACGACGGGATGGGTTAATCGCAGATACGAATTGCATGCATGCATCGCATGTGTGCCGATTGATGACCTCTGAGCAGGTCCTAAATTATTATTATTATTATAAACGGCGACAAAACAGACCACGGCTGCAAAAGAGCATCACTTTAGTCCCTCTACCTCACACATTATGTATAATATATATAATTCCAGAACGCTGCAAGGGGCTTGACTGACGATAGGGAACTTGAAAAGGGGAAGTGATGCCAAAGCTCACACTGTCACACCAGGGTGAGAATACCTCAAGAGTCACGAGCTGACTTGAGAGCTAATATAAGAGCAACAGGCCTTGTTTACCACTTGACTCACCATATTACTAACTTTTAGCCAAACCTTTATTTCCAAGGGCGGTCATTTCCAACAAAGCCATACCTTGACATGTTATGTTGCAGTGATAGAAAGCACTGTTATAGTCCAACGATGAGCATTAAATAAACCAACTAAAGAGTTGTGTCCTGCTTAAACCTTAAAACAGACCTTTGCTGTTTGGGCTTTCAACACGTTTTAAACAATAACTGTCCCTGCTAAAAAAAAAAGTAAAGGTCAGGTTCTTTCTCTCTCTCTCTCTATTTCTATTTCTCTCTCACTCTCTGCCTTAATCATTTTGTATAAAAGTATTCCTTCTGTATGACAACTAATAAAGAAACTTGAACTTGACTCTCTCTCTCACTCCCTCTGTCCCTCTTCCTGTCTCCCTCTCTCTCTCTCTCTCTCTCTCTCTCTCTCTCTCTCTCTCTCTCTCCCCTTCTCTATTTCTCTCTCTTCCCCCCCCTGTTTCTCTCTCCCCCTATCATTATGATGATCTAATGTCCAGACTTTTACCTTCTCCTGTAGAAACAGCAGCACGGTGCGCGGGTTCGAGCCCAGGGCAGCGTCGAGGTAAGTGGACAACTGACCACTGGACGTGATGTGACCAGCTGCTGGTGGTGCGGCCAGGAGGGGGGTCAAGCTGGACGCAAACAAGACAACAACAACAAATACACACGAATCACATCATCAACTACTAGGTCGACAAGCTCTGTGGCTCAAATAGATCAGGTAGCTGGATTAAAAAAAAACACGTTAAAGCCATTTACACACACAGTAGCTTTTGCGTTAGCTAACGTAGCATCTGCTCAACATCTGGGTTTTAGGGCTGTCTATCTCACTAGCTAAATGGACAACAGGGTGTCATATTTACCCGTCGTCACTGGACCACATCAACAGTGGCACCTGGCTGCTGCCACAGCTTCCCGACGCGAACACCGATGAGAAGAAAAGGGCAACGAGACGCACTAGTCTGGTGGAGGACCCAGATGCTGCCATTTTGGTTTTTTTTGTGTTCCGCAAAGCTCTGGTCGTCACGTGGTGTAAACCAGCTGATTATCATGTGACGGTGAACACACTTCCTGCCTCTGTCACAGTGACGTCACGGTGACGGCCGACCCCGCCCAGAAGGAATGAATGAATGAATGAAAACTTTATTGAACAGATCGTACATCAGGGTCCCCCATTTTCAATTTTCATAGTGACATTTATGACATACACACAACATATATGACATCGTGACATTTATGGCATCGGGACATACATGACATACAGGTATATAGTAGGCCTACTATGTTACATTTGTGACATACGATATGCAAATACAGTACTGTTACCCATATATGATATCCCATTATATACATATGATGGGGAGGAGACTGTACATTAGGAGGGGTGGGTGGGTGGGACGGCGACAGATTGGTGTGTTTGCTATAACTTCTGGCTTCATATTCAATGAAAAGTGGAAAACCAGTCTCTCAAAAAACCAGCTGCTACTGTTTAAACTACCTGAGCAGCAGACTGTCATCAACATTCCTGCCGCTGTAACAGGAGATGTTATGCCGTAATTCACCATTACAATTGATTGATTGATTGAAAACTATTAACAGATTGCAGAATGGGTACAGTACAGTACAGCTCTGCAATGCATACAATTGGATGCAGACCAGAGAAATACTTTCGTCTTGTTTACATCAGGGTCCCCCATTTTCAATTCATCATCATAACATGACACACACGACATACAGATCGACAGTATGTCAACCTTGTCATCACAACTACCATAGTGTCTTTATACTTGTATAATACTACAACTCTGTACATCTGATTAGCACTGTTACTCAGTAATACTCATTTATATATGTTATACCCAGTTTAATCACCTGTACATTGTATATATTATTATTATTACTATTGCACTTTACTGTTATACATTTGCACTCTGGTTGGATGCCGAACGTATTTCCGTTGTACTGTACTTGTTTGCTGTATGATAACAATACATTTGAAATTGAATCTCTAATCTTGTATGTATGTAGTAATTATGTAATCGGTAACTTTCTCACACGGTGCGCTCTCCTAGGTGCTGAAACTCTCGAACCTCCTGGAGCCACGTCATGACGTCGCGACCGCTGTAACCTGGCAGCTGTCCGCGGTGCTGAACTGTTGCTCAAACTTTGGCAACGCCTTTGCAGTCGTTGCTTTGCTTATCGTGACAGGTTGCTCTCTCTCTCTCTCTCTCTCTCTCTCTCTCCTCTCTTTTTCTCTCTTTCCCCTCTGTCTCTCTCTCCCCCTATCTCTTTCTCTCTTTCTCTCTCCCCCCTCTCTCTCCCTCCCCCTTCTCTCTTTTTCTCTCTTTCCCCCTCTGTATCTCTCTCCCCCTATCTCTCTCTCTCCCTCCCCCTTCTCTCCTTTTCTCTCTTTCCCCCTCTGTCTCTCTCCCCACTATCTCTTTCTCTCTCCCCCCTCTCTCTCCCTCCCCCTTCTCTCTTTTTCTCTCTTTCCCCCTCTGTATCTCTCTCCCCCTATCTCTCTCTCTCTCTCTCTCTCTCTCTCTCTCTCTCTCTCTCTCTCTCTCTCTCTCTCTCTCTCTCTCTCTCTCTCTCTCTCTCACACACACACACACACACACACACACACACACACACACACACACACACACACACTCACGCACACGCTCGCGCCTGGTTATATGCACACTGTCTGCACTACACGCACAATCTCAAGAACACATGATGAAAACATTTAACTGGAAGTCGAAACTGGCCACCAATTATTAAAAACAACAACACTTTTTTTTTTATCATAAATGAAGTAACTTATGCGAAGTGTTGCTATTGAATAACATTATTATTATTAATATTATAATAGGCCTGGAACTAGGAAGGAAGCCTTCATTCGGCGAAAGCTGCTCCCACACCCAGCATCCACACACACACACACACACACACACACACACACACACACACACCACACACACACACACACACACACACACACACACACACACACACACACACAGCTGTGTAGGCGGCGGAGGGATACTCCTGCTGCATCCGCGGATCGCTGCACTTATATATCAACGGAGAGGAGGATAGGAGGATACAGAGAATAATACACTTATAGCTGCGAAATAATATATAAACTCCCTGCAAAACTAGACAACGACGACGTCCTATATATTATCTACGTAATCACTCGGTAAAGTCAGTGGACGGTCCGCCACGGCAGACGGTGTGTGTGTTTGTGTCTGTTGTGTGGCAGCCGTGTTGTGTGTGTGTGTGTGTGTGAGAGGGCGACGCGCACTACTCCCGACGCGAGAGGAGAGGAGGACACTGTTTTCCAGAGTGTTCCACGTTATAGGGCCATCTTTGGACTCGTCCTCCTCGCCGCCGGTGACAGTGTGTGTGTGTGGACTATATTATATGATATCCATCCCGCCCCACTCGTCATTTGTGTCTAATGATTAATAAATAAGAGTTGCCGGCTCAGTGCGCGAGAGACATTTAATACATTTCGTGCAAAAGAAACGGAGTCATCATCAATTCGCGTGTGTGTTTGTTGTTGGTTGATCCACTGGCATTTCTCTCTTTCAGCTGCACCCTTCAATTTCACAAGGCAGGCAGCAGCAAAAAGAGGGCGAGGAGACAACATGGATGAGGAATATGATGTGATCGTTTGGGCACTGGACTCACAGTAAGTACACACACCCATCAAGCTTCATTTGTGCACTGCTGCTGCACACAAAGGCTGATCTATATTACAGTATAGGGGCCCCAATACTGTTCACTTTATTAAAATGCCTGTGTGTGTGTGTGTGTCGGGAATGAGCAGGCCTGCTATAATACAAGTACAAGTGAATGGCTCTCCTAGCTGCTGCACCCCAGTTTGTTGTGGCATTTAGAAAGATAAAGCTTTATTATCTTCGATGATCAACGATGATGATAAGGAGGAGAGAGAATCCATGATGCATCAATCCATGCATTGGTATATTACTATTAGACGGTCGTCGCCTGTTGGTGAGAGATGGATGTGATGTGAAGTGAAAGCAGCAGTCTGTCTCCTGAAGCAGCATCTTAGGCGTAACCCTGTCTGCCTGCTGTGTGATGATGATGAGGGTCCGTTTATCGTAGAGAGAGACATAGGCTCCATTCTAAACACATACTGTAGCTGCTGCTGCCTGCTGGCCTGTGGGACGAGACCGAGCCCTACTAATCACACCCTTCCGACAGAAAGAAAGGGGCTGCTTTAACTTTATATATATAGTATACATTTTCTTATTCATCCGATGGTCTCCTATCCGAAGAGTTCATATTCACATACAAATTATATGTAGTTATTTTGAAATTGTATATAGATAGAGAATAATATTTTATATATGAGGTCTGTAGGCTATACTCATTTAATTTTATAACTCTTTTTTAAATGGGAGTTATTAGTAGTAGTAGTAGTAGTAGTAGTATTCTGATTATTATTCTGAGATCAGGCTCTTACAGTAGATGACATGGCTATAATAAGACAGATGGGTCGCACACCACAGGCGCAGACACCTCACCCTGGCTGTCCTCCCTCCTGCAGCTACTCTCTCCCTTTCTTTATCTCTCTCTCTCTCTCTCTCTCTCTCTCTCTCCTCTCTCTCTCTCTCCTCTCTCTTCTCTCTCTCTCTCTCTCTCTCTCTCTCTCTCTTTCTCCCTCTTTCTCTCCTTCGTTCTCTCTATTTCTCTCTCTCTCTCTCCTCTCTCTCCCTCTCTCACTCTCCCTCCCTCTCTGTCCCTCTCCCTGTCCCTATTTCTGTCTCTCTCTCTTTCTCTCTATCTCTTATCTCTCTCCCCCTCTCTCTGTCTCTCACCCCCTCCTCTCTCTCTCTCTCTCTCTCTCTCTCTCTCTCTCTCTCTCTCTCTCTCTCTCTCTCTCTCTCTCTCTCTCTCTCTCTCTCTCTCTCTCCTCTCTCTCTCTCGCTCTCTCTCCTCCCTCTCTGTCCCTTCCCTCTTCTGTCTCTCTCTCTTTCTCTCTATCTCTCTCTCTCTCTCTCTCTCTTTCTCTTTCTTTCTCTCTCTCTCTCTCTCTCTCTCTCTCTCTCTCTCTCTCTCTCTCTCTCTCTCTCTCTCCTCTCTCTCTCTCTCTCTCTCTCTCTCTCTCTCTCTTCTCTCTCTTTCTCTCTCTCTCCTCTCTCTCTCTCTCTCTCTCTCTCTCTCTCTCTCTCTCTCTCTCTCTCTCTCTCTCTCTCTCTCTCTCTCTCTCTCTCTCTCTCTCTCTCTCTCTCGCTCTCCCCACATGTACTGTATACTTGGTGGAATTTAGATAACAGAACCCAAAAAAAGACAAAGTATATTCTCATCGATTGTCTCGGTTTTATTTTCAAATCGGCGTCGACCTATTAAGACACAGTTCTCCCTGTTGTGCAGGAATGCATTCTTTCCGGTATCATGTCCGTGAACGGAAAGAAGGTTCTCCATATGGACAGGAACCCATACTACGGGGGCGAGAGCTCTTCCATCACCCCCCTGGAGGAGGTAAGGCACCCTGCTGATCCATAAAAAAGCAATCAATATATTTTATGTCCCCCACTCCACTGAGCTACATCCTGTTCCTGCTGTGAGTCGGTGTAATGAGGTTGAAACCTTGGCCCAAACTAGTACCTATAGTCACTAGTTAGACGTGGTGCCTGTTGAGTCCAGCTCTCCAGCAGGGGTCGCTGTGGAGTGTGGAGTGAGTTTTAGAGGAGTGTAACAAGGCTGAAACCTATTATAGCCCCTTTAGATGGGAGGCCGAGTCTGTCTAAAGTGAACTTGATTGATCCATGTTGGCAGACGACACAATTCTTTGTGTGATATCTAGTTATTATGTTGAGTCAAAATACGTTTGTTGGCCAGCCGTCTGTTGGTCATCGGTGTTCGTAATCTTACATTTAAATTAAATGTTTGCTCATGCATATCTTTGGACACCTCTAGCTGATAAACCAATCAGGATACAGAAACGGGATTTCGGGACCCCAAAATTGTCAACAAGAACAACGGAGAATGGATCTGACTGGAACGCTAGCTGATTATACACAACATGAGACAGTAAATACTATTGTAATAAAACGTTCAAAACTATGTTCAATTTGTGTATTGTTTTGTTACTATATAAGATTGTATTTCGCACTGTATTAACCATAACGACGTCACAGATGAGCTTTAGATGGTTAACGTGATATTAACGTTAGATCTACCCGACGGTCCGACCTAAATACTATTGTAATAAAACGTTCAAAACTATGTTCAACTTGTGTTTTGTTTCTTACTATAAGATTGTATTTCGCAAGCCATACCGACGTCAGGTGAGCTTGCTATCCATTAGATGGATAACGTGATATTAACGTTAGATCTAACCGACCACAATTTGATTCGAAATGTATTACATACCTCACTTTGTTGGTCTCTCTCTGGTCTGCATCCCCTTAACAATTGTGTGTATTGAGCTGTACTGTATTGTACCCATTCTGCAATCTGTTAACCGTTTTCAATCAATGTCAGACGTCCTCTCTATAAAAAAAACTATTGAATTGCTCAGAATTTAAAATTATGTCCCTAATAGGACATAATAATATTAATATTATTCCCCAGTATGACACAATAAACACAGAATGAATCCTACCAAAGAGAATGCTATATGCAATTTGTGTATAAAGTGTGTATTAATCCTGTAACATGAGTCAAGGTCAGATCTAGCCTGGCATAGAGAACAGAATGTTGATTTTTTGATGTTCAAGTTTCTTTATTAGTTGTCATACAGAAGTACAGAATACTTTTATATAAAATGCTTCTTTCTGTTTTGCTCCAGAGATTGTGCTAGATAAAAATAGATAAGTATAAAATAGAAGTCAAGTATGTAGACAAGTGTTCAATATATACATACAATGTACAATGCAGAGTAGAAAAGTAACTGAGTTACAATACAATATACTATACAGTACAATGCAGAAATGGGATGAGGTACAATTTACAGTAAGGTGTAATGAGGTATGGGTTGTAGTGCAAATTCTTTGCCAATAAATATAAAGTGTGTTTAGGTGTTCTAAAGTGGGTGTTGCAGTGAGTTGTTTGTTTAAAGTGAGTGTGTGCGTGTGGATGTGTGTGCTGTGAGTGCATTTGATGGTTGTTACATAGTGTTATTGTCATTTGTATGTGTGTAATGTGTAACTAGTACAGTGAGAAGGCATTTGGCGATTTCTTTAAACAACGTCTCCTAACAGATGAGGTGGACTTCCATGCTCCTGTAAAAAAGATGAAACTCAAAACCTTCAAGGACACAGCAACATCAAGTGTTACCAAGGTGAGAGGCAAGGAGATGGCCCTGAAAGCAGACCGAGACCTCTTCGCCAGGCTTATAGTGGTGGGAACAGTCAGGAAGATTGACATCGGGGAAATGTTAGTCTACAGTCTGGGACCCTTCCCTGCAGCCATAGCGAACATGGATGGCTCTATGGTGAAAACTGATAAAGCCAAGTTAATGCACTTTCTCGAGGGATCAGTAAATCCACCCGCCACAGTTGAAGTCCCTGATGGCTCAGCCTGGGTGTGTGATGCAATGTCTCTGATACAGGCAATGAAACCTCACGATACATTTGGAAGATTTGCAAACAGCGTACTATTGAACCTCATCAACCCAGCCAAAGCAAGTAAATCCAAAGTGGTGCATTTTGTCCCCGACACGTACAAAACACTGAGCATAAAGAAACGCAGAGAGAAACCGACGAGCAGCAAGAGGATGTCAGCTGACTACAATATATTCAGCTGACCAGAAAACACCAAAACAATGGTCCAAGTTCTTAGCTTGTGGCGAAAACAAAGAAAACCTACAGCAATTTCTATTTGAGACATGGGTCTGAGTGCCATGTCATCAGAGTCAACAGCAGTGGCACAGCGGTGGAGGTGTTACCACTACAAACACTGTTCTCAATACAGGAGGAAGCAGACACCCGACTATTGCTTCACTGTGCTCATGCCTCTCAATACAGTTCCCATGTGGTGATCAGCAGTCCAGAGATTTCTTCGAGATTGACTGGATGTCACTTCCTCCAGCCCCAGTCGCAATCCTGGAACTTGTATACTGCTCCTGCAAAAAAACACAATGCATGAAGGGGCGATGCACATGCAAATCAAACAACCTACCATGTACAGACATGTGTCTGTGTTTGGACTGTCAGAACACTGTATCCTAAGTTTTCACTGGAGTTTTTTTTCTTCTTTTTTTCATATATTTTATTTCTTTTTTGGAAGATAGGCACAGGTACAGGCATACAATGCACATTGTTGGTTCCAGCTATCTATTGTTTGATAGTTTGCACCATTTAATCTAGCTGTAGAAAGCTCCATTGTTACAACATCAGCTAATAACTGTTTCCAGTGATTAAAGGGCAGAGAATGTGGAGCTTGCCATCAAAGCGCCAATTTTTTTTTCAGCAGTACTTCCTGCCAGCCAAAATCGTCTCTGAACAATACTTAAAGCTAAAGAATCATCATCATTAAGGAGCAGTACTTTGGGACAACAGGGAATATGTTTTTGTAATACATGTTACTGTTAAAATAAATAACATGTTATTTTCACACTTGTTATTGTGTTATAAATGTTGATTGATTGATTGATTGAAAACGTTATTAACAGATTGCAGAATGGGTACAGTACAGTACGGCTCAATACACACAATTGTTAATGGGATGCAGACCAGAGAAAGACTTTCATCTTGTTTACATCAGGGTCCCCTATTTTTAATTCATCATAACATATTACATACATGACATACAGATAGACAGTAAACAACAGCACAGGGACCATCCAATATCAAACTATTGTTAATTGTTATATTGAAAGAGTATATTTATGAGACAGTATATTTTGTACATATGTAACGGTTGTGACAACGTCAAATTTCTAACGTCACAGGCAACAACACAGACCGCTATTACCATAGTGTAACACACAGCAAGAATGTGAAACAAGTTACTATTATTAGTATTGGGTTAGAGTTGTTTGATTTACACTAACGTAATGTTAGATTGCTATCTGAGAAAGTTAAAATGCTAACGTAAGGTTAGTCTTTGTGAGCTGGCTACAACATTTTCCAATGTGTAATCGGACGTCAAAACGGACTGCATATAAACGGCTGATGACTCATAACTTCCTATCACGTTTGAATAATGCTGTAAAGTTAAGTAAAAATGCATTTCAATAGTAATAGTAATGAATTGAGAGCTTACCGAATGCAGAGCTATCCAGTCTTGTCAACAGACGAGTAGCAATATTTACTTCCTGGTTCCAGGGCTTGAAGAATGTCATTGGGAGAAATCAAGTCACCTGACGTTGTAACGCGTTTTGATTGGTTCCGCAGCAACGCCCCTTTTCACAAACGTAGGTCGTTTTTATCTTATCAACACATTAATTTTCATAAAGATATGACCCAAAAACCGTTGCCAACAAACGGAAATGTGTTATTATAGTATATTATGTAGTTCATATTACAATAACATATACTCTGTAAAACCAGATCAATCATTTCATTAACGGAAGCCTCTAGAGACCTTCGGCCTCCCATCTACTTGGTGTAAACTCACTCCTAAGTTAAAATACTCTCACTTCGCCACCTGAATTGGATTATTTTCAGGTGGTGTTTCACTGTGGTGTTTTAACATACATGGTCACATGGTCACATGGTGCTGGTGAGCGGAGGGTTCGTGGTTCGAGGCTGTCGGAGGACAAGTGTCGAGCACACGGTACCTGCTAGTACCTATAGTGACCACCGTTATATATATATAAACAGTACCTGCTAGTATCTAGTGACCAGTGTTATATATAAACAGTACCTGCTAGTATCTAGTGACCAGTGTTATATATAAACAGTACCTGCTAGTATCTAGTGACCAGTGTTATATATAAACAGTACCTGCTAGTATCTAGTGACCAGTGTTATATATAAACAGTAAAAAGTTAGTTAGTTCGTTCATTTTTTTTGCGCTTTCGTTTTAGTTAGTTAATTTTTTTGCGTTCGTTTTTTTGCGTTTTCATTTTAGTTTCTTAAATTTTTTTGCGTTCGTTTTTTAGCGTTTTCGTTTTAGTTCGTTAATTTTTTTGCATTTTTTTTTTGCGTTTTAGTTCGTTCGTTTTTTTGCGTTTTCGTTTTAGTTCGTTCGTTTTTTTGCGTTTTCGTTTTAGTTCGTTCTTTTTTTTGCGTTTTCGTTTTTTGGTTAGTTCATTTTTTTGCATTCTTTTTTTGTGTTCTTTTTTTGCGTTCGTTATCGTTTTAGTTCGTTACTTTCTTTTTTTTTTTTGTAAATTTATTTGCGTTCGTTTTCTTTTTTTTTTTTGCGTTTTCGTTTTAGTTCGTTCATTTTTTTATGTGACCAGTGTTATATATAAACAGTACCTGCTAGTATCTAGTGACCAGTGTTATATATATACAGTACCTGCTAGTATCTAGTGACCAGTGTTATATATAAACAGTACCTGCTATTATCTAGTGACCAGTGTTATATATAAACAGTACCTGCTAGTATCTAGTGACCAGTTATATATAAACAGTACCTGCTAGTATCTAGTGACCAGTGTTATATATAAACAGTACCTGCTAGTATCTAGTGACCAGTGTTATATATAAACAGTACCTGCTAGTATCTAGTGACCAGTGTTATATATAAACAGTACCTGCTAGTATCTAGTGACCAGTGTTATATATAAACAGTACCTGCTAGTATCTAGTGACCAGTTATATATAAACAGTACCTGCTAGTATCTAGTGACCAGTGTTATATATAAACAGTACCTGCTAGTATCTAGTGACCAGTGTTATATATAAACTACCTGCTAGTATCTAGTGACCAGTTATATATAAACAGTACCTGCTAGTATCTAGTGACCAGTGTTATATATAAACAGTACCTGCTAGTACCTAGTGACCAGTGTTATATATAAAAAGTACCTGCTAGTATCTAGTGACCAGTGTTATATATAAACAGTACCTGCTAGTACCTAGTGACCAGTGTTATATATAAACAGTACCTGCTAGTATCTAGTGACCAGTGTTATATATAAACAGTACCTGCTAGTATCTAGTGACCAGTTATATATAAACAGTACCTGCTAGTATCTAGTGACCAGTGTTATATATAAACAGTACCTGCTAGTATCTAGTGACCAGTGTTATATATAAACAGTACCTGCTAGTATCTAGTGACCAGTGTTATATATAAACAGTACCTGCTAGTATCTAGTGACCAGTGTTATATATAAAAAGTACCTGCTAGTATCTAGTGACCAGTGTTATATATAAACAGTACCTGCTAGTATCTAGTGACCAGTGTTATATATAAACAGTACCTGCTAGTATCTAGTGACCAGTGTTATATATAAACAGTACCTGCTAGTATCTAGTGACCAGTGTTATATATAAACAGTACCTGCTAGTATCTAGTGACCAGTGTTATATATAAACAGTACCTGCTAGTATCTAGTGACCAGTGTTATATATAAACAGTACCTGCTAGTATCTAGTGACCAGTCTTATATATAAACAGTACCTGCTAGTACCTAGTGACCAGTGTTATATATAAACAGTACCTGCTAGTATCTAGTGACCAGTGTTATATATATAAACAGTACCTGCTAGTATCTAGTGACCAGTGTTATATATAAACAGTACCTGCTAGTATCTAGTGACCAGTCTGTTATATATAAACAGTACCTGCTAGTATCTAGTGACCAGTGTTATATATAAACAGTACCTGCTAGTATCTAGTGACCAGTGTTATATATAAACAGTACCTGCTAGTACCTAGTGACCACCGTTATATATAAACAGTACCTGCTAGTATCTAGTGACCAGTTATATATAAACAGTACCTGCTAGTATCTAGTGACCAGTTATATATAAACAGTACCTGCTAGTATCTAGTGACCAGTTATATATAAACAGTACCTGCTAGTATCTAGTGACCAGTGTTATATATAAACAGTACCTGCTAGTATCTAGTGACCAGTTATATATAAACAGTACCTGCTAGTATCTAGTGACCAGTGTTATATATAAACAGTACCTGCTAGTATCTAGTGACCAGTGTTATATATAAACAGTACCTGCTAGTATCTAGTGACCAGTGTTATATATAAACAGTACCTGCTAGTATCTAGTGACCAGTGTTATATATAAACAGTACCTGCTAGTATCTAGTGACCAGTGTTATATATAAACAGTACCTCCTAGTATCTAGTGACCACTGTTATATATAAACAGTACCTGCTAGTATCTAGTGACCAGTGTTATATATAAACAGTACCTGCTAGTATCTAGTGACCAGTTATATATAAACAGTACCTGCTAGTATCTAGTGACCAGTTATATATAAACAGTACCTGCTAGTATCTAGTGACCAGTGTTATATATAAACAGTACCTGCTAGTATCTAGTGACCAGTGTTATATATAAACAGTACCTGCTAGTATCTAGTGACCAGTGTTATATATAAACAGTACCTGCTAGTATCTAGTGACCAGTGTTATATATAAACAGTACCTCCTAGTATCTAGTGACCAGTGTTATATATAAACAGTACCTGCTAGTATCTAGTGACCAGTGTTATATATAAACAGTACCTGCTAGTATCTAGTGACCAGTGTTATATATAAACAGTACCTGCTAGTATCTAGTGACCAGTGTTATATATAAACAGTACCTGCTAGTATCTAGTGACCAGTGTTATATATAAATAGTACCTCCTAGTATCTATAGTGACCACTGTTATATATAAACAGTACCTGCTAGTATCTAGTGACCACTGTTATATATAAACAGTACCTGCTAGTATCTAGTGACCAGTGTTATATATAAACAGTACCTGCTAGTATCTAGTGACCAGTGTTATATATAAACAGTACCTGCTAGTATCTAGTGACCAGTGTTATATATAAACAGTACCTGCTAGTATCTAGTGACCAGTGTTATATATATAAACAGTACCTGCTAGTATCTAGTGACCAGTGTTATATATAAACAGTACCTGCTAGTATCTAGTGACCAGTGTTATATATAAACAGTACCTGCTAGTATCTAGTGACCAGTTATATATAAACAGTACCTGCTAGTATCTAGTGACCAGTGTTATATATAAACAGTACCTGCTAGTACCTAGTGACCAGTGTTATATATATACAGTACCTGCTAGTATCTAGTGACCAGTGTTATATATAAACAGTACCTGCTAGTATCTAGTGACCAGTGTTATATATAAACAGTACCTGCTAGTATCTAGTGACCAGTGTTATATATAAACAGTACCTGCTAGTATCTAGTGACCAGTTATATATAAACAGTACCTGCTAGTATCTAGTGACCAGTGTTATATATAAACAGTACCTGCTAGTATCTAGTGACCAGTGTTATATATAAACAGTACCTGCTAGTACCTAGTGACCAGTGTTATATATATACAGTACCTGCTAGTATCTAGTGACCAGTGTTATATATAAACAGTACCTGCTAGTATCTAGTGACCAGTGTTATATATAAACAGTACCTGCTAGTATCTAGTGACCAGTGTTATATATAAACAGTACCTGCTAGTATCTAGTGACCAGTTATATATAAACAGTACCTGCTAGTATCTAGTGACCAGTGTTATATATAAACAGTACCTGCTAGTATCTAGTGACCAGTGTTATATATAAACAGTACCTGCTAGTATCTAGTGACCAGTGTTATATATAAACAGTACCTGCTAGTATCTAGTGACCACAGTTATATATAAACAGTACCTGCTAGTATCTAGTGACCAGTGTTATATATAAACTACCTGCTAGTATCTAGTGACCAGTTATATATAAACAGTACCTGCTAGTATCTAGTGACCAGTGTTATATATAAACAGTACCTGCTAGTATCTAGTGACCAGTGTTATATATAAACAGTACCTGCTAGTATCTAGTGACCAGTGTTATATATAAACAGTAAAAAGTTAGTTAGTTCGTTAATTTTTTTGCGCTTTCGTTTTAGTTAGTTCATTTTTTTGCGTTCGTTTTTTTGCGTTTTCATTTTAGTTTCTTTAATTTTTTTGCGTTCGTTTTTTAGCGTTTTCGTTTTAGTTCGTTCATTTTTTTGCATTTTTTTTGCGTTTTAGTTCGTTCGTTTTTTTGCGTTTTCGTTTTAGTTCGTTCGTTTTTTTGCGTTTTCGTTTTAGTTCGTTCTTTTTTTTGCGTTTTCGTTTTAGTTAGTTCATTTTTTTGCGTTCTTTTTTTGTGTTCTTTTTTTGCGTTCGTTATCGTTTTAGTTCGTTACTTTATTTTTATTTTTTTTCGTAAATTTATTTGCGTTCGTTTTTTTTTTTTTTTTTGCGTTTTCGTTTTAGTTCGTTCATTTTTTTATGTGACCAGTGTTATATATAAACAGTACCTGCTAGTATCTAGTGACCAGTGTTATATATATACAGTACCTGCTAGTATCTAGTGACCAGTGTTATATATATACAGTACCTGCTAGTATCTAGTGACCAGTGTTATATATAAACAGTACCTGCTATTATCTAGTGACCAGTGTTATATATAAACAGTACCTGCTAGTATCTAGTGACCAGTTATATATAAACAGTACCTGCTAGTATCTAGTGACCAGTGTTATATATAAACAGTACCTGCTAGTATCTAGTGACCAGTGTTATATATATACAGTACCTGCTAGTATCTAGTGACCAGTGTTATATATAAACAGTACCTGCTATTATCTAGTGACCAGTGTTATATATAAACAGTACCTGCTAGTATCTAGTGACCAGTTATATATAAACAGTACCTGCTAGTATCTAGTGACCAGTGTTATATATAAACAGTACCTGCTAGTATCTAGTGACCAGTGTTATATATAAACAGTACCTGCTAGTATCTAGTGACCAGTGTTATATATAAACAGTACCTGCTAGTATCTAGTGACCAGTGTTATATATAAACAGTACCTGCTAGTATCTAGTGACCAGTTATATATAAACAGTACCTGCTAGTATCTAGTGACCAGTGTTATATATAAACAGTACCTGCTAGTATCTAGTGACCAGTGTTATATATAAACTACCTGCTAGTATCTAGTGACCAGTTATATATAAACAGTACCTGCTAGTATCTAGTGACCAGTGTTATATATAAACAGTACCTGCTAGTACCTAGTGACCAGTGTTATATATAAAAAGTACCTGCTAGTATCTAGTGACCAGTGTTATATATAAACAGTACCTGCTAGTACCTAGTGACCAGTGTTATATATAAACAGTACCTGCTAGTATCTAGTGACCAGTGTTATATATAAACAGTACCTGCTAGTATCTAGTGACCAGTTATATATAAACAGTACCTGCTAGTATCTAGTGACCAGTGTTATATATAAACAGTACCTGCTAGTATCTAGTGACCAGTGTTATATATAAACAGTACCTGCTAGTATCTAGTGACCAGTGTTATATATAAACAGTACCTGCTAGTATCTAGTGACCAGTGTTATATATAAAAAGTACCTGCTAGTATCTAGTGACCAGTGTTATATATAAACAGTACCTGCTAGTATCTAGTGACCAGTGTTATATATAAACAGTACCTGCTAGTATCTAGTGACCAGTGTTATATATAAACAGTACCTGCTAGTATCTAGTGACCAGTGTTATATATAAACAGTACCTGCTAGTATCTAGTGACCAGTGTTATATATAAACAGTACCTGCTAGTATCTAGTGACCAGTGTTATATATATACAGTACCTGCTAGTATCTAGTGACCAGTGTTATATATAAACAGTACCTGCTATTATCTAGTGACCAGTGTTATATATAAACAGTACCTGCTAGTATCTAGTGACCAGTTATATATAAACAGTACCTGCTAGTATCTAGTGACCAGTGTTATATATAAACAGTACCTGCTAGTATCTAGTGACCAGTGTTATATATAAACAGTACCTGCTAGTATCTAGTGACCAGTGTTATATATAAACAGTACCTGCTAGTATCTAGTGACCAGTGTTATATATAAACAGTACCTGCTAGTATCTAGTGACCAGTTATATATAAACAGTACCTGCTAGTATCTAGTGACCAGTGTTATATATAAACAGTACCTGCTAGTATCTAGTGACCAGTGTTATATATAAACTACCTGCTAGTATCTAGTGACCAGTTATATATAAACAGTACCTGCTAGTATCTAGTGACCAGTGTTATATATAAACAGTACCTGCTAGTACCTAGTGACCAGTGTTATATATAAAAAGTACCTGCTAGTATCTAGTGACCAGTGTTATATATAAACAGTACCTGCTAGTACCTAGTGACCAGTGTTATATATAAACAGTACCTGCTAGTATCTAGTGACCAGTGTTATATATAAACAGTACCTGCTAGTATCTAGTGACCAGTTATATATAAACAGTACCTGCTAGTATCTAGTGACCAGTGTTATATATAAACAGTACCTGCTAGTATCTAGTGACCAGTGTTATATATAAACAGTACCTGCTAGTATCTAGTGACCAGTGTTATATATAAACAGTACCTGCTAGTATCTAGTGACCAGTGTTATATATAAAAAGTACCTGCTAGTATCTAGTGACCAGTGTTATATATAAACAGTACCTGCTAGTATCTAGTGACCAGTGTTATATATAAACAGTACCTGCTAGTATCTAGTGACCAGTGTTATATATAAACAGTACCTGCTAGTATCTAGTGACCAGTGTTATATATAAACAGTACCTGCTAGTATCTAGTGACCAGTGTTATATATAAACAGTACCTGCTAGTATCTAGTGACCAGTGTTATATATAAACAGTACCTGCTAGTATCTAGTGACCAGTCTTATATATAAACAGTACCTGCTAGTACCTAGTGACCAGTGTTATATATAAACAGTACCTGCTAGTATCTAGTGACCAGTGTTATATATATAAACAGTACCTGCTAGTATCTAGTGACCAGTGTTATATATAAACAGTACCTGCTAGTATCTAGTGACCAGTCTGTTATATATAAACAGTACCTGCTAGTATCTAGTGACCAGTGTTATATATAAACAGTACCTGCTAGTATCTAGTGACCAGTGTTATATATAAACAGTACCTGCTAGTACCTAGTGACCAGTGTTATATATATACAGTACCTGCTAGTATCTAGTGACCAGTGTTATATATAAACTACCTGCTAGTATCTAGTGACCAGTTATATATAAACAGTACCTGCTAGTATCTAGTGACCAGTTATATATAAACAGTACCTGCTAGTATCTAGTGACCAGTTATATATAAACAGTACCTGCTAGTATCTAGTGACCAGTGTTATATATAAACAGTACCTGCTAGTATCTAGTGACCAGTTATATATAAACAGTACCTGCTAGTATCTAGTGACCAGTGTTATATATAAACAGTACCTGCTAGTATCTAGTGACCAGTGTTATATATAAACAGTACCTGCTAGTATCTAGTGACCAGTGTTATATATAAACAGTACCTGCTAGTATCTAGTGACCAGTGTTATATATAAACAGTACCTGCTAGTATCTAGTGACCAGTGTTATATATAAACAGTACCTCCTAGTATCTAGTGACCACTGTTATATATAAACAGTACCTGCTAGTATCTAGTGACCAGTGTTATATATAAACAGTACCTGCTAGTATCTAGTGACCAGTTATATATAAACAGTACCTGCTAGTATCTAGTGACCAGTTATATATAAACAGTACCTGCTAGTATCTAGTGACCAGTGTTATATATAAACAGTACCTGCTAGTATCTAGTGACCAGTGTTATATATAAACAGTACCTGCTAGTATCTAGTGACCAGTGTTATATATAAACAGTACCTGCTAGTATCTAGTGACCAGTGTTATATATAAACAGTACCTCCTAGTATCTAGTGACCAGTGTTATATATAAACAGTACCTGCTAGTATCTAGTGACCAGTGTTATATATAAACAGTACCTGCTAGTATCTAGTGACCAGTGTTATATATAAACAGTACCTGCTAGTATCTAGTGACCAGTGTTATATATAAACAGTACCTGCTAGTATCTAGTGACCAGTGTTATATATAAATAGTACCTCCTAGTATCTATAGTGACCACTGTTATATATAAACAGTACCTGCTAGTATCTAGTGACCACTGTTATATATAAACAGTACCTGCTAGTATCTAGTGACCAGTGTTATATATAAACAGTACCTGCTAGTATCTAGTGACCAGTGTTATATATAAACAGTACCTGCTAGTATCTAGTGACCAGTGTTATATATAAACAGTACCTGCTAGTATCTAGTGACCAGTGTTATATATATAAACAGTACCTGCTAGTATCTAGTGACCAGTGTTATATATAAACAGTACCTGCTAGTATCTAGTGACCAGTGTTATATATAAACAGTACCTGCTAGTATCTAGTGACCAGTTATATATAAACAGTACCTGCTAGTATCTAGTGACCAGTGTTATATATAAACAGTACCTGCTAGTACCTAGTGACCAGTGTTATATATATACAGTACCTGCTAGTATCTAGTGACCAGTGTTATATATAAACAGTACCTGCTAGTATCTAGTGACCAGTGTTATATATAAACAGTACCTGCTAGTATCTAGTGACCAGTGTTATATATAAACAGTACCTGCTAGTATCTAGTGACCAGTTATATATAAACAGTACCTGCTAGTATCTAGTGACCAGTGTTATATATAAACAGTACCTGCTAGTATCTAGTGACCAGTGTTATATATAAACAGTACCTGCTAGTACCTAGTGACCAGTGTTATATATATACAGTACCTGCTAGTATCTAGTGACCAGTGTTATATATAAACAGTACCTGCTAGTATCTAGTGACCAGTGTTATATATAAACAGTACCTGCTAGTATCTAGTGACCAGTGTTATATATAAACAGTACCTGCTAGTATCTAGTGACCAGTTATATATAAACAGTACCTGCTAGTATCTAGTGACCAGTGTTATATATAAACAGTACCTGCTAGTATCTAGTGACCAGTGTTATATATAAACAGTACCTGCTAGTATCTAGTGACCAGTGTTATATATAAACAGTACCTGCTAGTATCTAGTGACCACAGTTATATATAAACAGTACCTGCTAGTATCTAGTGACCAGTGTTATATATAAACTACCTGCTAGTATCTAGTGACCAGTTATATATAAACAGTACCTGCTAGTATCTAGTGACCAGTGTTATATATAAACAGTACCTGCTAGTATCTAGTGACCAGTGTTATATATAAACAGTACCTGCTAGTATCTAGTGACCAGTGTTATATATAAACAGTAAAAAGTTAGTTAGTTCGTTAATTTTTTTGCGCTTTCGTTTTAGTTAGTTCATTTTTTTGCGTTCGTTTTTTTGCGTTTTCATTTTAGTTTCTTTAATTTTTTTGCGTTCGTTTTTTAGCGTTTTCGTTTTAGTTCGTTCATTTTTTTGCATTTTTTTTGCGTTTTAGTTCGTTCGTTTTTTTGCGTTTTCGTTTTAGTTCGTTCGTTTTTTTGCGTTTTCGTTTTAGTTCGTTCTTTTTTTTGCGTTTTCGTTTTAGTTAGTTCATTTTTTTGCGTTCTTTTTTTGTGTTCTTTTTTTGCGTTCGTTATCGTTTTAGTTCGTTACTTTATTTTTATTTTTTTTCGTAAATTTATTTGCGTTCGTTTTTTTTTTTTTTTTGCGTTTTCGTTTTAGTTCGTTCATTTTTTTATGTGACCAGTGTTATATGTACAGTACCTGCTAGTACCTAGTGACCAGTGTTATATGTACAGTACCTGCTAGTACCTAGTGACCAGTGTTATATATAAACAGTACCTGCTAGTACCTAGTGACCAGTGTTATATATAAACAGTACCTGCTAGTATCTAGTGACCAGTGTTATATATAAACAGTACCTGCTAGTATCTAGTGACCAGTTATATATAAACAGTACCTGCTAGTATCTAGTGACCAGTGTTATATATAAACAGTACCTCCTAGTATCTAGTGACCAGTGTTATATATAAACAGTACCTGCTAGTATCTAGTGACCAGTGTTATATATAAACAGTACCTGCTAGTATCTAGTGACCAGTGTTATATATAAACAGTACCTGCTAGTATCTAGTGACCAGTGTTATATATAAACAGTACCTGCTAGTATCTAGTGACCAGTGTTATATATAAACAGTACCTGCTAGTATCTAGTGACCAGTGTTATATATAAACAGTACCTCCTAGTATCTAGTGACCAGTTATAAATAAACAGTACCTGCTAGTATCTAGTGACCAGTGTTATATATAAACAGTACCTCCTAGTATCTAGTGACCAGTGTTATATATAAACAGTACCTGCTAGTATCTAGTGACCAGTGTTATATATAAACAGTACCTGCTAGTATCTAGTGACCAGTGTTATATATAAAAAGTACCTGCTAGTATCTAGTGACCAGTGTTATATATAAACAGTACCTGCTAGTATCTAGTGACCAGTGTTATATATAAACAGTACCTGCTAGTATCTAGTGACCAGTGTTATATATAAACAGTACCTGCTAGTATCTAGTGACCAGTGTTATATATAAACAGTACCTGCTAGTATCTAGTGACCAGTGTTATATATAAACAGTACCTGCTAGTATCTAGTGACCAGTGTTATATATAAACAGTACCTGCTAGTATCTAGTGACCAGTGTTATATATAAACAGTACCTGCTAGTATCTAGTGACCAGTTATATATAAACAGTACCTTCTAGTATCTAGTGACCAGTGTTATATATAAACAGTACCTGCTAGTATCTAGTGACCAGTGTTATATATAAACAGTACCTGCTAGTATCTAGTGACCAGTTATATATAAACAGTACCTGCTAGTATCTAGTGACCAGTGTTATATATAAACAGTACCTGCTAGTATCTAGTGACCAGTGTTATATATAAACAGTACCTGCTAGTATCTAGTGACCAGTGTTATATATAAACAGTACCTGCTAGTATCTAGTGACCAGTGTTATATATAAACAGTACCTGCTAGTATCTAGTGACCAGTTATATATAAACAGTACCTGATAGTATCTAGTGACCAGTGTTATATATAAACAGTACCTGCTAGTATCTAGTGACCAGTGTTATATATAAACAGTACCTCCTAGTATCTATAGTGACCAGTGTTATATATAAACAGTACCTGCTAGTACCTAGTGACCAGTGTTATATATAAACAGTACCTGCTAGTATCTAGTGACCAGTGTTATATATAAACAGTACCTGCTAGTATCTAGTGACCAGTGTTATATATAAACAGTACCTGCTAGTATCTAGTGACCAGTGTTATATATAAACAGTACCTGCTAGTACCTAGTGACCAGTGTTATATATAAACAGTACCTGCTAGTATCTAGTGACCAGTTATATATAAACAGTACCTGCTAGTATCTAGTGACCAGTGTTATATATAAACAGTACCTGTTAGTATCTAGTGACCACAGTTATATATAAACAGTACCTGCTAGTATCTAATGACCAGTGTTATATATAAACAGTACCTGCTAGTATCTAGTGACCAGTGTTATATATAAACAGTACCTGTTAGTATGTAGTGACCACAGTTATATATAAACAGTACCTGCTAGTATCTAATGACCAGTGTTATATATAAACAGTACCTGCTAGTACCTAGTGACCAGTGTTATATATAAACAGTACCTGCTAGTATCTAGTGACCAGTTATATATAAACAGTACCTGCTAGTATCTAGTGACCAGTGTTATATATAAACAGTACCTGCTAGTATCTAGTGACCATTGTTATATATAAACAGTACCTGCTAGTACCTAGTGACCAGTGTTATATATAAACAGTACCTGCTAGTATCTAGTGACCAGTTATATATAAACAGTACCTGCTAGTATCTAGTGACCAGTGTTATATATAAACAGTACCTGCTAGTATCTAGTGACCATTGTTATATATAAACAGTACCTGCTAGTATCTAGTGACCAGTTATATATAAACAGTACCTGCTAGTATCTAGTGACCCGTGTTATATATAAACAGTACCTGCTAGTATCTAGTGACCAGTGTTATATATAAACAGTACCTGCTAGTATCTAGTGACCAGTGTTATATATAAACAGTACCTGCTAGTATCTAGTGACCAGTGTTATATATAAACAGTACCTGCTAGTATCTAGTGACCAGTTATATATAAACAGTACCTGATAGTATCTAGTGACCAGTGTTATATATAAACAGTACCTGCTAGTATCTAGTGACCAGTGTTATATATAAACAGTACCTCCTAGTATCTATAGTGACCAGTGTTATATATAAACAGTACCTGCTAGTATCTAGTGACCAGTGTTATATATAAACAGTACCTGCTAGTATCTAGTGACCAGTGTTATATATAAACAGTACCTGCTAGTATCTAGTGACCAGTGTTATATATAAACAGTACCTGCTAGTATCTAGTGACCAGTGTTATATATAAACAGTACCTGCTAGTATCTAGTGACCAGTGTTATATATAAACAGTACCTGCTAGTATCTAGTGACCAGTGTTATATATAAACAGTACCTGCTAGTATCTAGTGACCAGTGTTATATATAAACAGTACCTGTTAGTATGTAGTGACCACAGTTATATATAAACAGTACCTGCTAGTATCTAATGACCAGTGTTATATATAAACAGTACCTGCTAGTACCTAGTGACCAGTGTTATATATAAACAGTACCTGCTAGTATCTATAGTGACCAGTGTTATATATAAACAGTACCTGCTAGTACCTAGTGACCAGTGTTATATATAAACAGTACCTGCTAGTATCTAGTGACCAGTGTTATATATAAACAGTACCTGCTAGTATCTAGTGACCAGTGTTATATATAAACAGTACCTGCTAGTATCTAGTGACCAGTGTTATATATAAACAGTACCTGTTAGTATGTAGTGACCACAGTTATATATAAACAGTACCTGCTAGTATCTAATGACCAGTGTTATATATAAACAGTACCTGCTAGTACCTAGTGACCAGTGTTATATATAAACAGTACCTGCTAGTATCTAGTGACCAGTTATATATAAACAGTACCTGCTAGTATCTAGTGACCAGTGTTATATATAAACAGTACCTGCTAGTACCTAGTGACCAGTGTTATATATAAACAGTACCTGCTAGTATCTAGTGACCAGTGTTATATATAAACAGTACTGCTAGTATCTAGTGACCAGTGTTATATATAAACAGTACCTGCTAGTATCTAGTGACCAGTTATATATAAACAGTACCTGCTAGTATCTAGTGACCAGTGTTATATATAAACAGTACCTGCTAGTATCTAGTGACCAGTGTTATATATAAACAGTACCTGCTAGTATCTAGTGACCAGTGTTATATATAAACAGTACCTGCTAGTATCTAGTGACCAGTTATATATAAACAGTACCTGCTAGTATCTAGTGACCAGTGTTATATATAAACAGTACCTGCTAGTATCTAGTGACCAGTGTTATATATAAACAGTACCTGCTAGTATCTAATGACCAGTGTTATATATAAACAGTACCTGCTAGTATCTAGTGACCAGTGTTATATATAAACAGTACCTGTTAGTATCTAGTGACCACAGTTATATATAAACAGTACCTGCTAGTATCTAGTGACCAGTGTTATATATATAAACAGTACCTGCTAGTATCTAGTGACCAGTGTTATATATAAACAGTACCTGCTAGTATCTAGTGACCAGTGTTATATATAAACAGTACCTGCTAGTATCTAGTGACCAGTGTTATATATAAACAGTACCTGCTAGTATCTAGTGACCAGTGTTATATATAAACAGTACCTGCTAGTACCTAGTGACCAGTGTTATATATAAACAGTACCTGCTAGTATCTAGTGACCAGTGTTATATATAAACAGTACCTGCTAGTATCTAGTGACCAGTTCTATATAAACAGTACCTGCTAGTATCTAGTGACCAGTGTTATATATAAACAGTACCTGCTAGTATCTAGTGACCAGTTATATATAAACAGTACCTGCTAGTATCTAGTGACCACTGTTATATATATACAGTACCTGCTAGTATCTAGTGACCAGTGTTATATATAAACAGTACCTGCTAGTATCTAATGACCAGTTATATATAAACAGTACCTGCTAGTATCTAGTGACCAGTGTTATATATAAACAGTACCTGCTAGTATGTAGTGACCAGTGTTATATATAAACAGTACCTGCTAGTATCTAGTGACCAGTGTTATATATAAACAGTACCTGCTAGTATCTAGTGACCAGTGTTATATATAAACAGTACCTGCTAGTTTCTAGTGACCAGTTATATATAAACAGTACCTGCTAGTATCTAGTGACCAGTGTTATATATAAACAGTACCTGCTAGTATCTAGTGACCAGTGTTATATAAACAGTACCTGCTAGTATCTAGTGACCAGTGTTATATATAAACAGTACCTGCTAGTATCTAGTGACCAGTTATATATAAACAGTACCTGTTAGTATCTAGTGACCAGTGTTATATATAAACAGTACCTGTTAGTATCTAGTGACCACAGTTATATATAAACAGTACCTGCTAGTATCTAATGACCAGTGTTATATATAAACAGTACCTGCTAGTATCTAGTGACCAGTGTTATATATAAACAGTACCTGTTAGTATCTAGTGACCACAGTTATATATAAACAGTACCTGCTAGTATCTAGTGACCAGTGTTATATATAAACAGTACCTGCTAGTATCTAGTGACCAGTCTGTTATATATAAACAGTACCTCCTAGTATCTAGTGACCAGTCTGTTATATATAAACAGTACCTGCTAGTATCTAGTGACCAGTGTTATATATAAACAGTACCTGCTAGTATCTAGTGACCAGTGTTATATATAAACAGTACCTGCTAGTATCTAGTGACCAGTGTTATATATAAACAGTACCTGCTAGTATCTAGTGACCAGTCTGTTATATATAAACAGTACCTCCTAGTATCTAGTGACCAGTCTGTTATATATAAACAGTACCTCCTAGTATCTAGTGACCAGTCTGTTAAATATAAACAGTACCTGCTAGTATCTAGTGACCAGTGTTATATATAAACAGTACCTGCTAGTATCTAGTGACCAGTGTTATATATAAACAGTACCTCCTAGTATCTAGTGACCAGTGTTATATATAAACAGTACCTGCTAGTATCTAGTGACCAGTCTGTTATATATAAACAGTACCTCCTAGTATCTAGTGACCAGTGTTATATATAAACAGTACCTGCTAGTATCTAGTGACCAGTCTGTTATATATAAACAGTACCTGCTAGTATCTAGTGACCAGTCTGTTATATATAAACAGTACCTGCTAGTATCTAGTGACCAGTCTGTTATATATAAACAGTACCTGCTAGTATCTAGTGACCAGTCTGTTATATATAAACAGTACCTCCTAGTATCTAGTGACCAGTGTTATATATAAACAGTACCTGCTAGTATCTAGTGACCAGTCTGTTATATATAACCAGTACCTCCTGGTCAAGAGAGATGTCTATGATTTTTTCTTCTACTGACTTGAGTATGATTTTTATGAACAATTTGCAGTGTAAGGTTCACATAATTAAAACAAAATTATCAACAATCCATCAGGATAAGTGGAAGGTGGAGATTTTGAAAAAACCTAAACTTAGAAAATATATTGCAATTAAAAATGAGTATTTTACTGAACCTTATGTAATGTTAAACTTAAAGAGAAGACGGAGGTCTCTGTGTGCCCAGTTGAGGTCTGGCACCCTGCCATTGGCTGTGGAAGTGGGTAGATTCCAGGGTAAACCTGAGGAGGAGCGGTTGTGTGTTCTGTGTGATCTGGGAGTGGTGGAGGATGAATATCATTTTGTTTTTTATTGCCCTTTGTACACCACTTTGAGGAGGGCTTTATTTGAAAAAATTCAAATTGTAAACCCAGATTTGTTTTGGCAGTCTGAGAGCTGTATGTTGAGTTGTTTTTTTGTGGAGGACATCTTCGGTTTTGCAGGATTTTTGGAGAAGGCATGGCACCTGAGACAAAACACACTGTATCCCATATAATTGTATTTGAATTCACCTTGTTTTTCTGTTTATTCACATTGAGTACAGCTTGTGTTATATTACGTTTTATTGTATTTTCTTGTATTTTTTTTTTATGGCCATCTTGGTCTATGTCATTTGTTAAGTAATTGGTAAAGTATATTATTATATACTTATTGTTATGTGTCTTGTAAGCCCATATGGGCTGGGCATACATCTGTATGTAAGACACGAAAATAAAAAATATCAAATCAAATCAAAAACCTCCTAGTATCTAGTGACCAGTGTTATATATAAACAGTACCTGCTAGTATCTAGTGACCAGTGTTATATATAAACAGTACCTGCTAGTACCTAGTGACCAGTGTTATATATAAACAGTACCTCCTAGTACATGTTGTGGAGCAGCTTTCTGTCTCAGGAGATGTTGTTGATGTTTCCCTGACGCACGCTGCTCTCCCCCACAGCTGTACAAGCGCTTCGAGCTCCCAGACAGTCCTCCAGAGTCCATGGGCAGAGGAAGGGACTGGAACGTTGACCTCATCCCCAAGTTCCTCATGGCCAACGGTCAGTGTCTCACTCTCGTGAGCAGGAGCATAATACTGTATATTTCTTAATAATAAAGGTGCTGTAAGCGATATCTGTGTTTTGGTCAAACTTCCCGTCAAACTACTATAGGCATTGCAGGTCAAATATGAATTAAGATCCAGCAATTGCATGTGCATTATATGTCAGAAGTATGTCACTCCCACATCAAATCCGTCACCAAGTCTGCCTTCTACCACCTCAAAAACATCTCCCCCGTCTCCGACCCTCACTCTCAGACTCTGTGGCTGAGACCCTGATCCACTCATTCATCACCTCCCGGTTGGACTACTGTAATGGAGTCCTGTTCGGGGTACCCAGCAAAGCCCTGGACAGGCTCCAGTATGTTCAGAGGTTCTCACTCACACCAAGCCCTGGCAGCACATCACCCCCACCCTCATCCACCTCCACTGGCTCCCAGTCAAGTTCCGCATCACCTTCAAACTCCTGCTCCTCACCTACAAATCCCTCCATGCCCTCGCCCCCCGGTACCCGTCTGATCTCCTCCACCAGCACACTCCATCCCGGAACCTACGATCCTCTGATCTAGGTCTCCTCTCCATCCCTGGCACCAGGTTACGGACTTTTGGGGACAGAGCCTTCAGCGTGGCGTCCCCTGCCCTCTGGAACTCTCTCCCCCCCGAAATCCGCAATGCCCCAACCCTGGACACCTTCAAATCCGCTCTAAAAACACACCTCTTCACCAAGGCTTTCCCCATCAGTTAGTTTAGGTCCATTATCCCTTACCTTCCCTCATCCCCCCTTTCCCCCCCCCCCCCTATTTTCCTTGCCCTATTTTTTGTCCTGATTGTGAAGCGACCTTGGGTTCTATGAAAGGCGCTATATAAATTTGATCTATTATTATTATTATTATTATTAGAAGTAGAGGTACTATAAAACACGTATTTTAACAAACATATATCACTGACAGCAGTGGGGCGGGGCGGGAGTGACAGTGGGGCTCAGGAGGTAGAGCAGTCGTCTGGTAATCGGACGGTTCCCGGTTAGATTCCGGCTCTTCCCGGGGGGCAGCGTGTCGAAGTGTCCTTGAGCAAGACACTTAACCCCCTAACTGCTCCCGATGAGCAGGTTGGCACCTTGCATGGTCGCCTCTGCCGTCGATGTGTGAGTGTGTGAGTGAGTGGGTGAGGCATGTGTTGTAAAGCGCTTTATAAACACTATATAGATGCAGTCCATTCCTCTTCACGATGCTCTCAGGCCTCACTCACCGCACCCTGACTTGATATGCGGAGAGACCATTAAAACACGTAGGAGTCTGGACAGAACCAATTAAAGACCAGCAATATAGATTAATTGGATTCCTTTGGTTAAAATGTCAGTCTCCCATCTTGAGATTATTGAGGCAAGTCAGTCCGGCTGGCAAAGGTAGCAGCACATCATCCAAAAACATGTCTGACTCACGCCTTGCACTTAAAACGTACATTAATGTGGCCTCCGCTTCGGGGCATCAGCAGGAACATTATGATAATAATAATAATAATAATAATAATAATAATAATAATAATAATAATAATAATAATAATAATAATAATAATAATAATAATAATAATAATAATAATAATAATAATAATAATAATAAATAATAATACCTTTATTTGTATAGCCCCTTTCACAGCTGTAAAAAAAAAAAGAGACACATAAAAGGAGCACACAATTGGCAGATCAAGAGCACTGCATAAAGTGCAGACATACAATTATTATGTATAAAACTAAAATGAATAAAAAAATAATTAAGTATAAAACGAGCATCAAAATAGACAACGTCAAGGTAAGACGTAGAACATTAAATCATAGTTCTTCACGTTACGATATAACGTCCCTATAGGCCTCTTTGCTTACAGTTTGATCATCGCACATAATATTATAGACCGTAATAAAAGAGCAAAATGATGAATATGGGTTGCTGCTGCTGGTGAAAGACCTTGATGATATGACTAAAGCGACGGCACATGAACTCAAACCCCGTTGTCTCTGTGAATCCCACTGATCTCAGGTCAGCTGGTGAAGATGCTGCTCTACACGGAGGTCACCCGGTACCTGGACTTCAAAGTGGTGGAGGGCAGCTTCGTCTACAAGGGAGGAAAGATCTACAAGGTGCCGTCGACCGAGACCGAGGCGCTGGCTTCAAGTAAGTTTAAAATTACGCTCACGAATAATGAGTTACATTTTGGCCATTGACTTTTGAAATTAGTATGGAAATACTAAAGGTAATCGGTGACTTGAGAAAAGTTATGCTATAATATGAGTTCAAATCATATATATGATTTTGATCTGATTTGTTCTTATGGACTGAATATGTCATTTGTATTTTATGGTTGAGAATTGTGATATCTAACTTATGAATATTGAGTGAGCTTTTATTCACTGTTTTGTTCATTGTGATGTTTTCTCGTGAGTACTTAAATGTTTGTGGTTTTATATTTTTATTTGACTTTTTTTGTGTGTGTTTGTATTTTTTTAATGTTTGGACCCCAGGAAGAG
Source organism: Notolepis coatsorum (assembly GCF_963971535.1). Lineage (NCBI taxonomy): Eukaryota > Metazoa > Chordata > Actinopteri > Aulopiformes > Paralepididae > Notolepis > Notolepis coatsorum. The sequence continues at coordinate 10,952,243 of NC_140181.1, read as the reverse complement.
TAGTCTCACTTTGGTGTAGTAGACTAATGGGGATCCACAATAAAATGATAAAATATGAAATGAAACGGTGCGACCATAATGGTGCGATCGTGCATAAGATTTGGATTTGATTTGTGACCCCGAGATTGTCCTTTATGATTGACCGTCCAGACCTCATGGGAATGTTCGAGAAGCGGAGGTTCCGGAAGTTCCTGGTCTTTGTGGCCAACTTTGACGAGAATGACCCCAAGACCTTTGAGGGCGTCGACCCCACCGCCACGACGATGAGGGACGTCTACAAGAAGTTTGACCTTGGCCAGGATGTCATCGACTTCACCGGCCACGCCCTCGCCCTCTACAGGACAGACGAGTAAGAGCAGGCTGGACATTTAGTCTGATATCGGAAGACATTGTTGTACATAGCCACACAGCTGTATTCATATGGTACCCTGCGATTACTAATGATGTATATGTATATATAAATGTAAATGTATATGTATATATTTATATATAAATGTATATGTATATGTATAAATATATGTATGTATTCATACACGTTACCCTGCAATTACTAATGATGTATGTATGCATATGTATATATAAATGTATATGTATATCTATATTTATATATAAATGTATATGTACCTATATATAAATGTATATGTATATATAAATGTATATGTATATCTATATGTATATATAAATGTATATGTATACCTATATGTATATCTAATTATCTATGTATCTGTACATATATAACGATGTGATGTAATGAAATAATGATGTAATGACTAATGAGTAATACTAGTATGTTGTCACTGACCGCCGTCAAAAATCGTTTGACTGACAATTTGATGAAGTACATCAGAGATTAGAATGATGGAATCTTCCTTTCGGCCCCAGGAATTCATAGGAAGGCTTTAGTCGGAATAGCGCGGTCCTCTTGGGCCGACGGAACATCCGATCACAGGCGGCCTCACGCCTCTGTTCATTACACCTATTGATCATGTGGTTCTCTCCTCTCCCTCAGCTACCTCGATGTCGCCTGTCTGGAGACCATCAATCGCATTAAACTATACAGTGAATCCCTGGCTCGGTACGGGAAGAGCCCCTACCTCTACCCGCTGTACGGCCTGGGAGAGCTTCCGCAGGGCTTCGCCAGGTTAGTACCATAACCACTACTACTACTACCAGGTCTGTTCCTGTCTGACTGCATCACAACAGGTGTACTGATACTGCAGTGATACCAGTACTACTACTACCATAACCACTACTGCTACTACTACCATAACCACTACTGCTACTAGTACCACCACCACTGCTACTACTACACTCAACCAACGAACTCGATTCTTGTACCGGATCTCCTCACTGGTAAACAAGAATACCCTGAAGACTCTGGCAGGAGCACTCATTCAAGGGTACTACGACTATGCTTGCACCTCATGGTACCAAAGCACCTCAAAGGCGCTAAAAACAAAATTACAAACATCTCAAAACAAACTGGTCGGACTACTGCTTGACCTGACTCCTACCCAACCCCCCCCCCCCCCCCCCCCCACCTCCAATGTACAGTACCCCCCCCACCTACCCAACCTCCTCCAATGTACAGTTTCTACGTCAAATGTATATACTTTTTCTCTGGACTCTTTTCGTATCACAAACAGTACTGTATTTGCAAATCTGGTATGTCATAAATGTATAGATGTAGCAGTACTGTCTATCTGTATGTCATATATGTCATATATGTTACGATGAATTGAAAATGGGGGACCCTGATGTAAACAAGACGAAAGTCTTTCTCTCGTCTGCATCCCCTTAACAATTGTATGTATTGAGCTGTACTGTACTGTACCCATTCTGCAATCTGTTAATAAAGTTTTCAATCAATCAATTAATCACACACTACTACTATACTACTACTACTACCACTACTGCTACTACTATACTATACTACTACTACTACTATACTACTACTTTTTTTATTTACTACTACTAATACTACTACCTTTACTACTACTAAAAATAATAACACATTGTTTGCAAAACAATTGCTAGAGTATAATCAGACGTACTCATGTGAGAACTTTAAGAAGTGAACATTCTAATATTCTAATGTAAAAATGAATACTGGCCAGTGGCCAATAAAAGCATTCTCCTACGCAGATAGTTGGAAGCCGTTCCACACCTCTGCCTAAAGTAAACTAACCGGTGTTACCTATACTCTTATTATTTTCCCTTAAGATATTGAGTAAATAATATTATATTATTGCCCCCTGACCATTTCTTGTGTCTCTTTTATGAATAAGAAGAACCAACGTTTTTTTGAAAGTTGAGTAATTTTATTTCATGCCGTCTGTGCAGCCTTGTTTATTAACATGGAAACAACTTGTTTATTCACCGTGTCCATGGAAACGATGTTGGACCGCCGACATAAAGCAATGGTTTCCTTGGGCAGAAAAGACATAAAAAGCTATAATCGGTTTACTTTACAGATAACTACATCACTGCATAACTCATAAATGGTCAGACAAGAAACATTCTTGGTTATTCGTGATACTCTGTATGCACCCAATTCAACATTATAGTCGCATTTTAAAACCGTCTTAACTAAATTTGGTCACGGATGTCTCAATTTGGTACAGATCTTCGCCCTCTGGGGCTGTATCAGAGGCTGTGACGACGTACATATTTACTGTAACAGCTAACAGTTATAGTATCTCTAAATAGTATAAAAACCATTGTTTAAAAAAGGCAGTTTGTGAGACCTATATACCTGACTGCCAAGGTGTTCAAAATGCAGCCAAACTTTAGATTGGATTTTCTCAGCTCTGCGTATAGGAGTGTGCACTGGAAGCTGTGGAAGTCTAGATTTTCAAGGAAAAAGAAAACCGCACACTAGAAACGGGTTCTCTCTCTCTCTCTCTCTCTCTCTCTCTCTCTCTCTCTCTCTCTCTCTCTCTCTCTCTCTCATGTGACGTCCAGGTTGAGTGCGATCTACGGCGGAACTTACATGCTGAACAAACCGGTGGAAGAGATCGTGATGGAAGACGGACACGTGGTGGGAGTGAAGTCTGAGGGGGAGGTATATATAATCACAACACCTCTATTGTTCTTCATTATGCATCTGTGACCATTATGTGACCGGGCCCGGCGCTAAGAGACTCGTGTCTGGAGGTCAAGATCGCGAGAAAAGTATTGAAATGTTTATTAAAAGAAAATCTGTATCACATATTATCACAGTTTGAATGTTTAAGAACATTCAGTTATAGTGTCTCTAAATAGTAAAAGCTTTTGTTTAAAAAAGGCAGTTTGTGACACCTAGTACCTGACTGCCAAGGTGTTAAAAATGCAGCCAAACCTTAGATTGGATTTTCTCCGTTTTTCTCTGCTCTGAGACTTGAGGTTTAACTAGATTGAAATAAGCATTATGTTCTTCAAATATCTTCAATTCTGGCGGCTAGGTGGCACAGCGGACTAAGTGCTCGTCACCAACGCGAGAGACACTGGTATCGAATCCGGCTGTCAGCGTTGCCTCCGGCTTGGCCGGCCGTCATACTGGCTCGATTGGCAGAGTCAGCGGGAGGGAAGCCGGTGGGGTGGTATTCTGGTCGTTGTAAACAGCGACTCCTACAGGTCGGTCAGGGCGCCTGCACAGCGAGGGAGGGAGATGGTGAGGGTAGTGTGACCTCCCACACGTTACACTTCACCAATGAGAGTCCACGCTGGCAGGTGAAAAGATGCTGCTGGCTGTCTCGGAGGAAGCATCTGATAGACTTCAGGGCTCCCTAGACTGACCAGTGGGGGGCACATGCGAGCAACGACCAGGAAGGGGAGGGGGGAATTGGCATAACGACTAAAATTGGGATGGGAGAAAAACACAGAAAAACAGGAGGAGAAAAAGTGGATAAAAAAAAATCTTCAATTCTTCAATGTATGACACATCATTTGAAAGCTTACATTCTGTACTTTCATAATCTGTAAAGATCTGAAAGATTACAGAGGGAGACTTGTGCCACGAACTGCTGGGCTCTGTCACATATCTACACTTGACAACAAACATTGGACAAGTAATTCATGTATTTACAGTGTTGAGTAATTTCTCATTCATAATTGATTGCCCCTCCCCCCCAAAAATATTTATCATAAAAAAAAAAAGATTTAAATGGAAAAAAATGAATGTTGTTGTTTACATGTTGCATGTTTCCCCTAGCTACTTCCCATTTCCCCACATGGAATACACCGGATTGGATAAAGGACATGCTGGTGCTCTAGTGCGACATCTAGTGGCTGAATGTTATCTATACAGCACCTTTAACCATTATTTAAACCCAAGAGTCGTCTCATTGAGATAGGACATGTGACTTCCCAGAAAGACCTTCAACAGCAGTCTACAGTTACCACAGGAAAGAAAGAGGGCTGGAGCGGCTGGGTAGCGTAGAGGACTAAGCACTCGTCTACCACCACAGAGACTCTGGGTTCGAATCCGGCTATCAGCGCCACGGTACCTCCGGCTTGGGCAGTCGTCTCTATGAACATAATTTGTCAGTGTTCACGGGTGGAAAGCCGGTGGGGTCCTGGCCGTTGCAAACAGCGACTCCTACTGGTCGGCCCCTGTTCAGCAGGGAGGGGATTTGGGAGAGATAGTGTGAACCTCCACACACGTTAGCCTATGTTCTCCCAGTGAAACTCCTTGCTGTCAGGTGAAAAGAAGCGGCTGGTGACTCCACATGTATCGGAGGAGGAGGCATGTGGTAGTTCTACACCCTCCCCAGACCAACAGGAGGGCAGCATGTGGTAGTCTACATCCTCCTCCCCAGACCGACAGTAGGGAAGCATGTGGTAGTCTACACCCTACCCAGACCTAGAGTAGGGCAGCATGTGATAGTCTATACACCCTCCCCAGACCGACAGTAGGGCAGCATGTGATAGTCTACACACCCTCCCCAGACCGACAGTAGGGCAGCATGTGATAGTCTACACACCCTCCCCAGACCGACAGTAGGGCAGCATGTGATAGTCTATACACCCTCCCCAGACCGACAGTAGGGCAGCATGTGATAGTCTACACACCCTCCCCAGACCGACAGTAGGGCAGCATGTGATAGTCTACACACCCTCCCCAGACCGACAGTAGGGCAGCATGTGATAGTCTACACCCTCCCCAGACCGACAGTAGGGCAGCATGTGATAGTCTACACCCTCCCCAGACCGACAGTAGGGCAGCATGTGATAGTCTACACCCTCCCCAGACCGACAGTAGGGCAGCATGTGGTAGTCTACACCCTACCCAGACCTAGAGTAGGGCAGCATGTGATAGTCTACACCCTCCCCAGACCGACAGTAGGGCAGCATGTGATAGTCTACACACCCTCCCCAGACCGACAGTAGGGCAGCATGTGATAGTCTACACACCCTCCCCAGACCGACAGTAGGGCAGCATGTGGTAGTCTACATCCTCCTCCCCAGACCAACAGTAGGGCAGCATGTGGTAGTCTACACCCTACCCAGACCTAGAGTAGGGCAGCATGTGATAGTCTATACACCCTCCCCAGACCGACAGTAGGGCAGCATGTGATAGTCTACACACCCTCCCCAGACCGACAGGAGGGCAGCATGTGGTAGTCTACATCCTCCTCCCCAGACCGACAGTAGGGCAGCATGTGATAGTCTACACCCTCCCCAGACCAACAGTAGGGCAGCATGTGATAGTCTACTCTACACCCTCCCCAGACCAACAGGAGGGCAGCATGTGGTAGTCTACACCCTCCCCAGACCGACAGTAGGGCAGCATGTGATAGTCTACATCCTCCCCAGACCAACAGTAGGGCAGCATGTGATAGTCTACTCTACACCCTCCCCAGACCTAGAGTAGGGCAGCATGTGATAGTCTACACACCCTCCCCAGACCTAGAGTAGGGCAGCATGTGATAGTCTACACACCCTCCCCAGACCGAGAGTAGGGCAGCATGTGATAGTCTACACACCCTCCCCAGACCGACAGTAGGGCAGCATGTGGTAGTCTACACCCTCCACAGACCGAGAGTAGGGCAGCATGTGATAGTCTACACCCTCCACAGACCGAGAGTAGGGCAGCATGTGATAGTCTACACACCCTCCACAGACTGACAGTGGAGCAATGTGTGCAACGACGACCAGGAAGGGAATTGGCTAAATGACTAAATTGGGTGATGGGAGAAAAATGATAGAAAGACAAAGAAAGAATGTCTTGAGATTGAGTCAAAGCTATTTCCAAAGAAAGTAGTTTATTTCTGTGATCACAGAAGTTCCTGTGTCAAAATCAGAGAGCACACATGTACACACAATGAGCAGAAATGAGACTGACTTTATGTTTTTAATAATAAATGGGTATGTTGTGTACCAAATCCCCAAAAGCAACCACGTCTGATTAGCTATATTTGCTAAGCTATATCCTGGTGCGGTTATTTTCATGCTGACAAGTTGACGTCACACACAGCCAGAGACACGTTAATTGAACTCTGGAAAGAAAGAGGACTTGCTGTTTGCAAACAGTATGAGTAAGAAGAGCACGCTGCGTTGGAACGGGTCACGTTGAGTCTGTGGTCTTCTCTCCGCTCCGCTCTGCTCCAGGTGGCTCGCTGTAAGCAGCTCATCTGTGACCCCAGCTACATCCAGGACCGCGTGCGCAAGTCGGGCCAGGTGATCCGGCTGATCTGCATCCTCAGCCACCCCATCAAGAACACCAACGACGCCAACTCCTGCCAGATCATCATCCCTCAGAACCAGGTCAACCGCAAGTCAGGTGAGATGATTGATTTGACTTTTATTACGGATCCCCATTAGCTGGTGCCATGGTAACCAGCTAGTCATCCTGGGGTCCACACAAAAAAAACCATACAAAAACAATTATTATTGCAAAGCAAAATTATTAAACGTCAGTACTCAACACACAATGCATAATGAAACTAACAATTAAGATGGCTAAAATTACATGCAACCACAGAAACAGAAAACAAAGAAAATACAGTTTTAAATACAATTTAAGATTATTTAAAAAAAAGTTAATCTACTGTAAATGCAGCAGAGGTTTTGAGGCAGGTTATTCCAAAGAGTTAATGCTCTAAAAATAAAATATCTCCTTAAAGCGTTGGTTTTTGGACCTGGCAATTCAAGCTGCCCACTACTGGAACCTCTAGTGTAATGCCCGTGCACAGTATTACTAAAAACAACCTGTTTATGTATAAAAACAGGAGTTTTACTGCTCATGACCAACTTGAACAGCACAAGTATATTAAAACACAATCTATTTTCAACGTTAAGCCAAGAGAGGCCGGATCCCTCGGGAGATTCACCGGAGTGGCAAAAATCTAGTCAACCGGTTCCAATAGACTCGAGCGATCGATGATCTATGATGAAGACGTTTGTCTCGTGGTGTGTTTCTGATGACTGTGCTGCAGTTGCTGTCGCTCTGAGAGGTTGTTATAGCAACCCTTGCTCCTGCGGAGATCGATCTCCTCCTGTATCCACAGACCGCTGCATAAACGAATTGATATTTCTTAGTCGTCATCATGACTTTGTAGAAAAACACAGAAGTGCACCTTTATCACACCAGTCCTTCCTAGCACATTCATTAAGACGGGGCGACAGTGGCTCGGGAGGTAGAGCAGTCGTCTGGTAATCCGGAGGTTCCCGGTTCGATTCCCGCTCCTCCCGGGCAGCGTGTCGAAGTGTCCTCGAGCAAGACACTTAACCCCTTAGAACTCCCTCCATCAACCACATCACTCCTGTTCTCCACCAACTTCACTGGCTGCCTGTTAACCCTCATGTTGTGTTAGGAATAGGCACCACTGACCGTTGTTAGCGGGCCAATGTTGACCCGGGGTCTAACTCAGTCCTGACCACTAAAAAGAAAGGAGTATCACTCAAGTTAATACTAAATCCTAACTAACATTATATGCATTCATAACCATATCATCCCATTGTAATTTGATTTTATGGCCCCCGAGACACATCATGTCCCTTATTTTTAAGATGAAAATGAGGTTGTTCAATCATAATATACTAAATGTGAAACCCATAGATAATAATGTTTTCTGACTATAATAGAACAATATTAGAATATAACTTCTGGAAAAAGGTTTAGTATATTTATTATTATTTTATTTATTTATATTTAGTATTCTTATAGTATAGTTTTACCTTGCCGGGTCAAGAATGACCCTAACGCCACAGTCGTACCTTTTTTTCTGCAGATACCTTCAGAATTTTAAAAATGGTGAAACATAGTTTTGCTGTGCTTATATATGTGTTGTGGAGGATATCATAAAGCCTTGTTCTAATAAAATCAACTACATGGTAGTTATTACATATTATAACCTTGAAACGGGTCGCTAGACCCTAACACCAGTGACATAAGGGTTAAGTCACGCACTGACTACAAGATATTACTACTCACCTTCAAGGCCCTCCATAACCTAGCCCCTCCTCATCTCACAGAACTTCTCCAGTCTTACGCTCGCTCTCGGTCACTCAGATCCTTCTCTTCCTTCCAACTTGTCACTCCCCCTTCCCGTCTGACTACCATGGGATCCAGAGCCTTCTCTCCCGCCTCTGGAACTCCCTACCGTGAGACATCTGCGCAATAGACAACCTCCCCACCCAGTGGCGGCTGGTGGATTCTTCTCCACTAGGGGCGCTATACCAAACATTTTGCAAACATGTACAAGGCACGCATTGGCGAATATTATCACCATTGCCATCGATCAATATATGATCACAGTCAGTCAAATGCAACCACGTTTCCAATAACCCAACACAAACACGCACAGCTCTCTCTCTCTCTCTCTCTCTCTCTCTGAGAGAGAGAGAGAGAGAGAGAGAGAGAGAGAGAGAGAGAGAGAGAGAGAGAGAGAGAGAGAGAGAGAGAGAGTATACCTTGTTAAGTTGAAACGCACAGTGGTCCAGCAGGGCAGAAGGGCTTGATAAAGTATATCCACTCCACTGTCCAGACTGTGTTGATGTCCATTGTCCATGCATGTCCAGTTGTCCACACTGCATCCATATAGCTTGTTGTTAACCAACAAGTACTGTGAAGAGCTGTGTCTTTGCCCATTTCCTCATCAAACAGCCTGCAAACTACCTGGCGTTCTATCGCCCTGCTCTAAGACAAACTCTAACCTTAACCAACTTTGAAAGAGTGCCTAAGCTTAACCGTCGAAAGAACTTGCCTTCACGCTCTAAGACAAATAGCTGCATCACAACAACACAGTCTACCAACCTAGGAAACAACCTAGAACCTAGAAACTGGCGCTGGCCAATCAGAGAGAGCGTCTCCGCGAAATGCGGCTACGGAAAAAAATGCTGCTACGGAAAAAAATTATAGACGCTGCTGCTTAGACCGCTTCAAATCGCGCCCGGCTTCCATCATAAACATCATATTTCAACGCACAGCGTGTTACGCACTGATTGGCTGCGACGGATACAGCGATGAAACAGTGACGCGCACTCAGAGCGCTAGTGCGTCTAGCCCGGGCCGAGAAATACGGCTAGGAGAAATGCGGCAGGAGAAATGCGGCAGGAGTGAGTCACTTCCTGTTCAGGAAAACGAGTATTTTTTATTTTATATATTAACGTTATATTGTGCATTGGAAACACAAACATACTTAAAATGAGTAAATATTATTCATTTTAAACATGTTTATATTATTTATAGGGCTATAAAACAAAAAACAAAACAAAAAATGTTTCTTGTTCTTCTCTCTATTAACCAGGGTTCACCAGGGGGGTCGGTGCCCGAGCGCCCCTAGTGGCCAGCCGCCACTGTCCCCACCTTTGTTTCCCGTCTCAAAACACATTTGTTCATTCAGGCATATTCACTTTAATTCCATTTTTGTTTATTATAACTGTGTAACGTTGTAATATTGTGTTTTTTACTGTGTGTAATTGTATTTGTTTTTAACCCTGTACGACGAACTTGGGTGCTTTGAAAGGCGCCTTCAAATAAAATGCATTATTATTATTATTATTATTATTATTATTATTATTATTATTATTATTATTATTATTATTATTATTATTATTATTATTATTATTATTATTATTATGAACTGCTCCCGATGGGCAGGTTGGCACCTTGCATGGTCGCCTCCACCGTCGGTGTGTGAACGGGTCAAATGTGAGGAACAAATTGTAAAGCGCTTTGGATAAAAGCTGTTATATAAATGGAGCCATTTACCAAGATCCATTCTCCCTAGTGGCAATGAAAACAACTAAACATGAAGATCTCCTTTTGAACGGCGGCTGATCAAACATCGGTCTACTAGTGACCTTTGCGATCTCTCTGAGTCGCTCTAATCTCTCTCGCCCTCTCGTCTCTCCTCCAGACACCTATGTGTGTACGATCTCTCTGAGTCGCTCTAATCTCTCTCGCCCTCTCGTCTCTCCTCCAGACATCTATGTGTGTACGATCTCTCTGAGTCGCTCTAATCTCTCTCGCCCTCTCGTCTCTCCTCCAGACATCTATGTGTGTACGATCTCTCTGAGTCGCTCTAATCTCTCTCGCCCTCTCGTCTCTCCTACAGACATCTATGTGTGTACGATCTCTCTGAGTCGCTCTAATCTCTCTCGCCCTCTCGTCTCTCCTCCAGACATCTATGTGTGTATGATCTCCTACGCCCACAATGTGGCGGCGCAGGGCAAATACATCGCCATCGTCAGCACCACGGTGGAGACCGATGAGCCGGAGGCCGAGCTAGAGCCCGCCCTGGAGCTGCTGGAGCCCATCGACCAGAAGTCAGTACTGTTACTGTAGTCTAGGGTCTGCTGTCCCCGACTAAGGATTTGGATGGTCGACTATGATTGGCCAAAATGTTCCGTTAGTCGACTATTGGTCGACCAAAAAAAAATATATATATAATTTAAAAAAAATGTATCATTCCATTTAGGCTGTGGGGGGGGGGGGGGGGGTGCTTAATGTCTGAAGGAGTCGACTGAAGGCTTCTTGTCCTCTGCTAAAGCATGCAATTGGTCCACTGATGGATACATCTTGATATTTGTCTAGTCTAGTGTGTTCATTAGATGGGTGAAATCCTCTTTCAGTGCCTCTGTGCCTGTTTTCGTAGGCAGTTAGCCTCTGGTATGCGTGCCATTAGCGTTAGCCACGCTTCTAGGCCTCTTTTCTTTTGGAAAGAATGATAAAAAAATAAAAATTATAATATTTTTTTTTTGTATTAGACTAAGAGGTTGGCTAGTCGACTACGGCTCCTTTCGACCGATTAGTCGACTAATCGACTGATAGGGGTCAGCCCTACTGTAGTCTCAGCAATTGCTGGTTGATTGATAGAATGATTGATTGCAGGGTATCTGCAGGGTATTAAAGAGTCTGAAAGGAACACGCCAACTTTTTGGGAAATTAGCTTATTTGCCATCTACCCTGGAGTTAGACAAGCAGATGCATACCCTTTTCTTCTCTGTGCATGCATTAGGCTTAGGGAACAGCCAGTGTAGCGCCTAGCTTAGCGTCATTCACTAGAAGTGGGTGTGCCAGTGTAGCCTAGTTCCCAACAGTCACAAAATGTCGGCTGTCGGGAGATGAACTTGTTGAAACCTGCAGATACCCTGTGATTGATTGTTAACACATTATACATTATTCATCTGTGGTTTATAACACATCGTTGTCACACGTGATGTCACACGTCAATGATTCAAGATATATGAGATCGATGTGAGATAGATAGATATAAGATAGATGGGAGATGGATATGAGATAGATACTGTATGAGATAGATACGAGACAGATATGAGACAGATATGAGATGGATATGAGACAGATATGAGACAGATGTGAGATAGATACGAGACAGATATGAGGTAAGATATCATCCAAACCCTTGTGTCTTTTTCTCCTCCTGTAGGTTTGTGGCCATTAGTGACCTTTATGAGCCCACAGACGATGGAACTGAGAGCCAGGTGAGGGAGACTATTATGAACTCTGCCACTACTATCTATACTATACTTTCTCTATAATTAACATAAACCTCACAAGTGGGACTAACAACTTACTGTAATTACAGGAGATACACAGTGCTAAACAGATACTAAAGACTATAATCAGAAATATAACATAAATGTTACTCGATAGGATAGACATGAAATGCACTCTATACAAATTACTGGTAAATTGCTACATAAACAGATGGTAAACGTATACGATTATGATATAAATCACCAACAATAACTAAACATCTTCATAATACACACATTTAACACTTACTTGTGGTCACGGACACAAACTGAGGAAATAAACTGAAACCCAACTGACTGACACAACTGACATGTCCAGGCATGTTCTCATTAACACATTGGCGGCCACTGGGATGAGTCTAATTAATCTCAAGAGGACCAGGAAATGTAAACAGACGTGGGGCTGTTTGTACAGCTAAATCTATACTTTAAAGTAGGGATGCTCGATATTGGCTTTTTTACCGATACCGATATTCCGATATTGTCCAACTCTTAATTTCCGATACCGATATCAACCGATATCAACCGATACCGATATATGCAGGGTTTCCCCGTCCAAAAAACTGAATAATTTCAGGTAACTAATAATTTCACTGGATATATATATAACAAATATTGTTATTGTTTTTTTTTGTTTTTAAACCGATACCGATATTTTCCGATATCACATTTTACTGCCGATATCGGCCGATAATATCGGTCGGCCGATAATATCGGACATCCCTACTTTATAGTATTGCTATCTGTCCATTCTCATTGTCAATTGAGTCCATAAACCGTCCCTTCAAAATGGCTTAAAGAAGAAAAGAAATTCATCAATACGTTCTCATTTTATAGCGCCGTGAATATAAGCGTTATACGGGATTTGGTCTAGTATATGTTCTGGAAGGCTAGATAAAGGGCTAATAGCTGCTAACGTTATATCCAATGGCATTTCCGTTTTACAGATGCTACAGTTAAAACTCAAACTGCATATGATCGGCACAATCCTCAAGCATGTATGCATGAAAGGGGGGGGGGGGGGGGGGGGCGGGGGACGTCGTTTCTTATTATTGATTACCAATGTGTTCATCTAACTAGCCACATAGGCCGATCGGATGGATGGCTATCAAAACAAGGCCCGATCGGGATGTACTTTACGTGAAAAAAGATCTTACCGTGGGCTGGTGGGATCCCCCCGAGCATTTCCCCGTTATCGATCGCCATCTGGTAGATCGATATGTCCATTGGCTGATGATAAATCCCCTTATTGCATAGTGAAATCTGCGATGCAAAACGTAATCCAAGCTACAGGCTGCAGATCCAGAATCGAGCTAACATAAAACTCCATTGAAAGTAAAAAAAAAAAGTCCACCGTTCAGCCACAGGGCACACTGCATTATCACGATAGCGCCCCTAAGAGGATCTGGCCGGTATTGCACCTTCTCGAATTCAAAGAGTAGGGTAAATCTGCAGTGCCGCTCGGCGACCTTGAATAGGTTATTAAAATGGAATAAAAGCAATAACAACTTGCCACGGATATATCCGTGCTTCTGTCCACAACGGGTGGAATCGAAACACGGAGATATCCGTTGTTCGTCCCCATCCGTTGTTCATCCATTTTTATTAACGTGATCTCGTTTGTGATCCGGTCTTAGATCTTCGCCTCGCGGGCCTACGACGCCACCACCCACTTCGAGACGACCTGCAACGACATCAAGGACATCTACAAGCGCATGACGGGCAGCGACTTCGACTTCGAGAACATGAAGCGCAAACAGAACGACGTGTTCGGAGAGGACGAACAGTGAGCGGGGGGAGGAGGTTCAGAGAAAGGGGGGCGGGGCCGGGGGCGGGAGCAAAGGAGGACGGGTGGAAGAAGGGGCGGAGCCTGCGAAAAAGGGTTTAAACAACAACAAAAAAACAATGGGGCTGGATCTGGCCACGGGTGTTCTGGCTCCGCTCGCCTTAAGCCAACTGCCTCCTCCCCCCCCCCCCCCCCGTGCCCCTCCCCCCTCTCCTGACAAGTGCTCAAACACATAAACACTCACACACGCACACATCGTTCCAATACTCACATTCCCTTTCTCTCCCTCTCACACACAGAAAAAGCGGGGTTGATGAGGTTTTTTCTCATTCCATTGTAGATTCTATAATCATGTCCTTAACTATTATCATCATTAGAGGTGAACCTATTAATTGTCGTTGCAAAAAAAAAAAAGAAAAAAAAAAAAGACTTTAATAGTTTCTATACTATCTTTCTTCTTATATCAGCGGCCCGGGTGCGTACGATTGAGGTTGATGATGATGATGATGATGATAATGATGAGGATGATGACTTGGAAAAATATATTAATCCTCGAACACTGATGAGATAAGAATATGGCGATGGCTTGAGTGTGGAACCATGCTCTTTATAGGTCACCTCTAGTTGACATGCATGCATCTTTTACACACAGTAGTATTGTACATAGACCATAATGACAGTGCGGTATGAAGGCTGGGCCATTCCACACGTCATTCTTGTCAACCCTGCTCTCACCTCTCTCTCTCTTACTTGCTCTCCTGTGTTGTTTCAATAGACTCACTCTTGGCAACATCTCATTGTCAGGCAAAAATGTTACGAGAAGTTCTATATACATGGGCTGTTTTTGTCGACTGATAGTGCTCACTTTGCAATCGCTGTTGTGTTCCCTGTGCTAGCAGGCAAGCTAACCAGTGGCTAATAACTGTCGTCCCCTCCCGCCCTTTTCCTAAAGCCGTTGTTTATCTCTGTTGTGTGATGTCGATTCTTTTGAATTGGAATAGTTTACTTTCTAACATTTTAAATTATTGAAGAGTTTTATTTCTATAATATTTGGTGCACATTTCACTTGCTGAAGTTATGAAGTTTACAGAACTGTGGTGGAAAACTGTGGTCCGGTTCTTTTGAAGGAGGAGCGTTTTTAAAAGGGAATGTCGAAAAGCGGAAAAAGAGAGGCAGGCTCGTGGGTGGGAGGGAGGAAGTATTCTGTGGAGGATTTTGGGAACGAGTCTTGTAAAGAAAAAGGATACTTGTTAAGATGTGAGGGAACGTACCAAGGAGCTGAGAATGTATGTTGGGAATGTTTGCAGATTTGATATCAGGAAAGTTTCACTTTTGAGTGAAAGACTGATTTTTCGGCTTATAGTGAACGCACCATCATGTCTTTGGTTGTTTCAACCCTTGTGTTTACCATCCAGATGGTACTTCCCCGAGGAACTAAAAACCTGTGAAAAAGAAACTTATAGTAGATAAATAGAGGGGGAAAACTGGACACTTTCATAATAATTTAAACGTTTTTGTAGCAAAGGTCCTATAATAAGCCACAGGAGAAACGTTCTGCCCCACAAGAATGAACCAATATGCTTTTATTTGGTTTAAGCCTTAATTTGGGGGTTCTTATCACAATATGTTTGGAATTTCAAAAAAAAAAAAACGAAAAAAAAAGTTATGATTTTATTTAAACAAACCATTAGCTGCAGACCAGTCCTACGTCAAGGAAAAACGTCAAAAGAACTACAGAACTATTATTATAACCACTATTTGGCAGGACATGCTGCTCTGTAGAAAATAAGATCAGGCCTTTTCTCAGAAGCCTCCAGGTGGTCGTCCGTGTGTCTGTACTGTATATTTAGAGAGCGAGTGATCTGCAGCTCGGCCTGTATCACGGGGTATAAGACAGACGCAGCGCCCTGCCTCTGTCCCGTGGTTGAAGTGGTTCCGTTTTGCTTAGACCCTCGTGCTCCTCCCCTGGCCGTCTCGGAGCGGGCGTTCTCACGCGTCCGTTACTGTACAACGCTCTATTTATTTGAATCTCTAAACGACGTATATATTTGGTGGAAGGTTTTTTCCACGTCAAATGCTGAATATGCTATGCTATTAGTTTATGTTTATGACAATAACTGATAAAAAAAAGTGGATCTTAAAAAGTGACGCACACTGACATTATTATTCGTTTTGTTTTTTTGTTTGTTGTCATTTGCCGTGTTATGTTTTACCATATTTCTTTGGCTGTGTGATCATTCTGGTGTTGCACTATGGTTTGATATGATTATTAGCAGTCTAAACAAACAGGTTTTTACCAGGAAGGATAGCAAGCCTCTTGTCGTGGAGTTGAATTCAAAAGGCTTTTACCGGTCTAAACCACTTTTACAGATATTAAACGTATATTCCATACAGCTTCACACTGTGCGTAGTTCAACATTGTGTGTGTGGTCTTCATCCCGGTACCTTGGTATCTGAAAAAAAAAAAAATACAACTGGAATACTGTTTACTCTTTGGAGCGTAGTTATATTTGAGCCACCCCACCCCCTCCACCCTCACCATCAAATAATGTCTTCTTTTCTTTTTTATCGAAAACAACAAGCCTAATGTGTGGTTGTACTGTTACTTTGATTTCCATCCAGTTTGGCCTTTGAAAGCGACTATTGACAACGACCCCTTGAAATTCACAAAGGAAACATTTCAGGCCGAGTAGTAGATGACTTAAAGTCCTCGTTTGATCACTATTGTGTGAACAATGCCTAACATCTTGTGTAACCAATAAAATGAATTAAAAACTATGAATGAAATGATAAAAAAATAAAAAGCACATGGCAAACCTGGAAAATCCCATCAAATTCCTTATTTAAGTTGTGTGTTTGTTTGTTGTTGTTGTTGTCAATTCTGTAGATCATTTCAGGGGATTAACTATACATACATACATACAGTACATTCATACTATATATACAGTACACGTATACTTCAAAATAAAAACATACACAGTGATACAAATCTTGATAATTACACACTGTTCTGAAACAAGAATACTCTTTGTGTAGTAATAATAATAATAATCATTCCATGATGACACGTTAAAATCTCATATATTCTATAGATATCTTTGATTCAATTCATTAACATAATTAGTGTGCAACAGATTTCAAAACGAGACAGAACTGAATATGAAAAGCTACAGTATGTAAAAAAAAAAGAAAATAAATGAACGTTTCTTTGTGGTTGCCATGTGAACAAAGAAAAAAGAAGAATGACTCTGTCTCTTTGTACAGAACGTGGAACTCCGATCCAACTCAAATCCTGTGGTGCGGAAGGAACGACGTCATCGCTCCATCCCTCGCTATATATATATATTTATGGCACATATTCTACGTATTCCTCAATACGGCATCTGTTCACTGTTTCCTGTTTTCTGTCATTCTTACTTCCCTGCAGCTGTCTCTACCGCTGCTCTACGCCCCCCCCCCCCCCCCCCCCCCTGCCCCTCCTCCTCTCTCCATCTTTATTTATGTGTCACAATAAACTCCCAGAGGAGCTGAGGATGACTCAGGGGGGCAGCGGGTTCTTTCTTTTCCTTTATATAAGTCATTGTCAACATCTCATTTCTAGCCCTGTGTGTGGCGTCCCGGTTGATTGCTCGTCCCTTTTCTTTTCGTCGGCCAACAATCGTTCCTGTGACCCCGAGTCCCCCCCCCCCCCCCCTCCCCTCCCCCTGCCCCCCGGAGAGAGACAGACGACAGAGGGAGGGAGTCGCCGTGCTTTTAGTTATGTCTGTCGAGGGGAGTCGTTGTTGTTGTTGTTGTTGTTGTTGTTGTTGTTTGTTCTACGAGCGGTCCACCACGTAGTCCCGGTACGGACGGCCCAGCAGTCGCTCCACGTCGGCCTTGGGCACCACCCAGCAGCGGCCCAGGTGCCGCTTGCGCACCGTGTCCTTCAGGGTCTTGTCCTGCAAGGTGACCGCCATGTGGTGCGCGGAGCCCCACCTGAGCAGACCCCCCCGGGTTGTCGGGACGCCCCCCCCCTCCTGGCCGGCGCCCCCCACCACGTCGGGGTGCTGCTGCTGCTCCCTCACCGCCGTCACGCTCATGTCGGCGTGCTGGAACTGGCCTGGAGAGACGAGGGGCGGGACGACACGTTCAGTTAGGTCTTACACACCGCGGGGGGGGGGGGGGGGGGGGGGGCACTTTAACACATTGACTGCCACACCCGAAATTTCTCTGGTTAACTCGCCATGCGTTGAGTGCCAGACCCCGAGATTTATCTGGTTTTGGTCATTTTTTTCTTTTATTCGATTTTTTTTATTCATTATATCTTCACGGACCTCTGTGTTACCATAGGAAATCATTCTGAAATCCCAAAAGCCCAATACCGGCCGCATCCTGCTAGGTGGCAGTATCGCCCACCCTTTGAAACCTTTTTTTCACACTGGGTGTTACATCTAATTCCCTCCGGGCGCAGTATTTAGCTTCAGGCAAGTCTAGCGGTTCACCCGATCACATTGAAACGCGTCCAATGGCCCTCGGTGCATGTGTTGTGCAGGATTATGTCGGGAACCCAATGGACACCAATACTGGAAATCGCGATCAGACAATTGGAATATTCTTTTTTGGAATACCCCCGATCAAAGGTAAGGACTATCTGACGTCAATTCCACCTTGATCCTACAATTATTTCATATCAATCCGGCCGATCAACGTATGTAGTATTCAAAACGAATGCCGTTACTGGCGATCAAAGCATAAAAAAACTACCCCCCCCCCCTTTCATGCATTCATGGTGAAACATAATACCTATTATATACCTTTGAATTGGAAATAGTAGCGTGTCCAGGGGAGCAACGCCAACGCTTTTAGCAAAATACACGGATTGCTCCATAGCGAAGTTTTTAGGAATTAGCCAGGATCACTCTGAAACTATACAATATTCACCGCGGTATAACACGCGAACGTATTCTTTTTCACATGTTGAACGATGGATTGTTGATGTCAAATGAGCCATAATATTGTCTCCATAGCTTTTCTTTTTTTTTTATCCACTTTTTCTCCCATTTTTCTATATTTTCTCCAATCCCAATTTCGTATCATCCAATTCAACCCTCCCCTGTCACGGACGCTGTTTCTTTCCTCCCACAAGCCGGCTGCAATGTGGACTAAGTCATACATAGCACAAGTCCCCTCCGGTACTTGAGGTAACAGCAGTCGCATCTTTTCACCTGCGCAGCTCGATCTCTCAGTGGCGAGGAGTAACGCGTGGGAGGCTCACGCTGCCCCCGACACTTCCTGATTCTACTGCGCAGGCGCACCAACCGACCTGTAGGAGTCGCTGTCCACAACGCCCGATCCCCACCCTTCAGTTTCCCTCCCCGTAATACGGCCAATGTGTATTACTGTGGACGACCAGCTAAACTGAAAGCAAATGTGGAGCGCTGGGCTCGAACTGACGAGCCCAGCGTCTCCAGCATTTCGTGGCGAGTGCCTTGCCCACTACGCCACGTAGCCGCCCTCAATATTGTCTCCATAGCTATAATATAGAATATAGATATAGCCCTGCAAACACCGCAACGCACAGTGAAATTCCCTATACTTTACAGCGATGGCACACTAAGTACAAAGATGGGGAAAATAGCGTGGCACTCAAAGTGTTTAAGGGGTCTGGGGATTTTGATTTGATTTATTAATAATTAGACGATTGTAACAACACACATCAAGGATAAAACTGGTTTCCATTGTGGTCCTTGGTCTGACACAAACACGACACACAGTAGTATCACAAAGAACAGACACAGGTACAACGTGGAAATCGTAAGAACTAAGCAATTTGATCCTCCCCCAGGAAACACATAATTTCCTGCATTCTAAATAATGTACCTTTATGCACCAATTTGTGCCTTTTCTGCATCAATTTATGGTGGAAATGTCTTTATTCATGTAAAGGAAAAGACATCATTCAGGTACCCGCTGACACAAATATAATGGAATATAATGCAGTAAGGCTCTCAGGCATTCTCTATCGCTTTCAAATATTTATTCTCTATTGTTCCTGGGTTGTCTTTCATATTAGCTATATTTTTTGAGGGGGACAAATGTACCTCTTCTCAATATTGAGGTGGGACATGGCCCCTGCAGCCCCCGCCCCTAAAACTACGCTTATGATTTACACTCTATGTGGCCGTGGGGCAGAAGAGAATACTAAATAACTGCTTTAACAGATCACTAAAATAACAGGATGTGTCTTTAACTAAACAAACCCTGTCGACACCCTAAACATACCATGTGTTAATAATAGCAACACAACTTGAGTCTTTTGTTTTGAACATCTTTTTAACACAATTAAAGGAGCTGTAAGTCATGTTAAAATAATAGCTCTACATTCTGACAGCCATCACTGACATAGAGTGTCTGGTCAGTAACATGGGTCTCCCAGTCCCTCCACTCTGCAGTAAACACAAAATAGATTTTCTAGTATCCTGTTCCCACTTTATCCAATCAGGAGAGAGAACTCCACACTGCAAAAATGGTTTGACAAAAATAATAAATAAAATGTACTAACTTTAAGCAAATGTGTCATTGAAACAAGTAAATTAATCTACATTTACATTTACATTTTACATTTAGTCATTTAGCTGACGCTTTTATCCAAAGCGACTTACAAGTTCTGTACGACAAGCCATCAGGAAGGAAGGGTACAACTCTATCAGCTGAGTAACAATGTTCATCAAAGTGTTGAGTGCTACAGTGTAGGTTAGTTTATTAGGACAAGTGCATGACAGTATGGTTAGTTAGGGTTAGATTTTTTTTTCTTCAGATAATGGTTGAAGAAGTGCGTCTCTTTGGTCGACGGCGAAAGATTGGACGGGATTCGGCTGTCCTAACTGGGGTGGGTAGTTCATTCCACCGTTGTGGGGCAAGGACTGAGAATAGGCGACTTCTCTTTGATGACCCTCCCGGAGCTTGGATAGGAGTAGGTCTGAGGCGGCCAGAAGATGCAGAGCGTAGGGGTCTTGAGGGTGTGTAGTTAGAGACCATTGACCGGAGGTAGGCGGGAGAAGTTCCCTTTGCCGCACGGTATGCCAGGTCGAGGGCCTTGAAGCGGATTCATGCAGCAATGGGGAGCCAGTGCAGGTCCCTAAGAAGTGGGGTGACATGGGCCGACTTCGGTAGGTTTGAGATCAGGCGGGCCGCTGCGTTCTGAATGAGTTGAAGAGGCTTAGTGGCAGTGGCTGGGAGGCCAGCGAGCAGTGCGTTGCAGTAGTCGAGGCGGGAGATGACTGTTGATTGGACGAGGAGTTGGGTGGCTTCTTTTGTCAGGAAGGGGCGGATCCTTCTGACGTTGCTCAGGAGGAATCGGCAGGTTCTGGTTGTCGCTGCGATGTGAGCAGAGAAGTTCAACTGGTCGTCGAGGACAACACCAAGGTTCTTGGCGGTCGGGGACGCGGTCACAGCTGCATTCTCGACTGTGATGGAAAGGTCGGTCAGGGGGGAGGATTTGGCCGGCAGGTGGAGCAATTCTGTTTTGCTTAGGTTCAGTTTGAGGTGGTTGGTCGTCATCCAGGCGGAGATGTCGGACAGACAGGCCGAGATCCGCTCAGAGACGAGGATATCTGAGGGAGGGAAGGAGTTATCTGAGGGAGGTGCTTCTGAGTCATTCCAGGGAAAAGACGCGATAACTGCGTTCTTGTGTAATTAAATAAACACGTTGTCATTTTCCGATTATCGGATCTTCCTGAAATCAATGCTAGATCATAATTATTATCCTTCCTTGTGCACGCATGCAATGTTGTTTAGACCGGCGCACCGCCCCCTGCAACCCAACGGCAAACAGCCACACATACAGACACAGAGACAGCATCGATCGGGGTAGAAATAAATATCAGATCAACGCAAGCTTTCATATATAATGTCCTTACCTGGTCTCTGATGTAGCCTAATGCAAGAAAAATAATCCAAATATCTGATCGCCATTCCAGTTATCCACAGCGAGTCTGTCTCCGACGTTGTTGGGCATTGCACTTCAACGGGCGGGTGGGACCCGCCCCCACGCCGCAGCTTGGTAGAGAAAATAAACGAACCCGTTTCTAACGGGGTGCAATAATGGCCGAAGGCGTTAGAGGGCGGTATAAGACCGTCTGCCAACTCAGACACATTCAGTACAGCATGCACAAGGTGCCCCGCTGAATTATGAATGGCAATAGCGAATAAAAGAAATACCATGAGAAAAACGTAGATCTACGTTTCCGGCACTCAACGATCGGGCGACAGAAACGTAGTTCTACGTTTTCGGCAACCAAAATGTTAAAGGAACACGCCAACATTTTGGGAAATTAGCTTATCGTGCGGCTGGGTAGCACAGCGGACTAAGCGTCTGTCTACCACCGCAGAGACACTGGTATCGAATCCGGCTGTCAGCGGTGCCTCCGGCTTGGCCGGTCGTCATACTGACACAATTGGCGGTGTCAGCGGGAGGGAAGCCGGTGGGTGGTAATCTGGTCGTTGTAAACAGCGACTCCTACAGGTCGGTCAGGGCGCCTGCACAGCAAGGGAGGGAAATGGTGAAGGTAGTGTGACCTCCCACGCGTTACACTCACCCAATGAGAGTCCGCGCTGTCAGGTGAAAAGAGGCTGCTGGCTGTCTCCTATGTATCGGAGGAAGCATGTGATAAGACTTCAGGGCTCCCTAGACCAACCAGTGGGGGGCACATGCGCGCAATTACCAGGAAGGGGAGGGGGGAATTTGCATAACGACTAAAATTGGGATGGGAGGAAAATACAGAAAAACAGGAGGAGAAAAAGTGGATAAAATACCAGTTCCCTCTCTGTGCGTTCAGTAGAAAACTATCTGGCTGCACGTTAGCCTAGCTAAGCACAATGAATGGAAGCGGACAGTGCCGGTTAGCCTTCGGGAGAAGTGTTAGTTGGACAATGACTACGCTAACCGGCACTGACCGCTTCCATTTATTGTGCTAAGCTAGGCTAACGTGCCCCAAAATGTTGGCGTGTTCCTTTAAGGGTGTATGCACAGAGACACTACAAGCTATCTACAGCGTGGACGTACCCAGTAGGCCTCGAGCTGACGAGGAGAGCCCCTGTCCATCTGTGATGTAGAAGCCCAGGTGCGCCATCTGCAGGTAGCTGGGGTGTCTGTAGTGGTGGAACAGGACGAGGAAACGCACGTCCTTCGCCAGCTCTATCCAGCAGCTCCGGTGGTTGTCCACGGCGACCTTCACCCCCTGCCTCGTCACGGACCCCTGCCGGTCCGCGGGCAGCGTGTCCCGCCCCTCCCCCTCCACCACCACGGCGTCCAGCGAGAGCGTGATCACGATGCCGCCGCCGGCGGAGGAGGAGGAGACGGTGATCCGGTCGAAGTAGGTGCGGGAGCGGTCCTCCACGCCGTGCTTAGAGGGAGCGCCCATCAGGTGGCCATCCACCACGATCCCTTAGGAGGGTGAAACCACGTGAACATTTAATAGATGATAATGGACACAGTGATAATCATGTATCCATCTGTCTATTCTAGTCTAGATGTAGCAGTACTCTCTATCTGTATGTTGTGTATGTCATAATATGTTATGATGAATTGAAAATGGGGGACCCTGATGTAAACAAGACGAAAGTCTTTCTCTGGTCTGCATCCCCTTAATTGTGTGTATTGAGCCGTACTGTATTGTACCCATTCTGCAATCTGTTAATAAAATGTTCAATCAATCAATCAAATTATTTTACTAACTTTTTTTCCCACTGCTCTATTTTACTCTTTTATTACCGTCAATTTAATATAGATGATAAAACCATGAACAAAGAGGCCTATTGGGATGTTAGATCCTAATATGAAGAACTGTGTGATAATGTTCTATATATATCTTGCCTTGACTTTGTGGGGGCCCCCACACTAAGGGGACAGGGGAGAAACGTATACGAGTATATCAGTAAATAGATAATGAAGGCATTTTCATTTTTCATTTGTTAAAACTGTGTTGGGTTGAAAACCAGGGGGTGACAAGGGGGTGAGTGGTGAGCAGGGCAGAGGGGCCCCCAAATCAATCCTCGCTTAGGGCCCAGAGAAAGGCATGGGCCTCCTCTGGCCAGGATTTACTCGCTACATCACAGTGTAAACGTAAATGTACAGATTAGATTAGATTACATTACATTACATTACATTAGATTACGTTAGATTCAGTACAAGGAAAATAAGTCTGGCATCCAACCAGAGAGCAAATGTAACAGTAAAGTGCTATAGTAATATACAATGTACAGGTGATTAAACTGGGTATAAAATATATAAATTAGTACTACTGAGTAATAGTGCTAATCAGATGTATGTACAGAGTTGTAGTATTAATATATATACAGTGATACAGGTATAAAGACACTATGGTAGTAAGTCATACTGGACAGCAGCGTAAGTAAGTACAAATACATAGTGGCTCGGGAGGTAGAGCAGTCGTCTGGTAATCAGAAGGTTCCCGGTTCGATTCCCGCTCCTCCCGGGCAGCGTGTCAAAGTGTCCATGAGCAAGACACTTAACCCCTAACTGCTCCCAATGAGCAGGTCGGCACCTTGCATGGTCGCCTCCGCCGTCGGTGTGTGAATGTGTGAGTGAATGGGTAAAATGTGAGGAACAAATTGTAAAGCGCTTTGGATAAAAGCTGTTATATAAATGCAGCCATTTACCATTTATTTATTTACCAAATACAGCTCTCCTTGATTCCTTAACTCTGGTTGATTTGGTGTGTCACCATCTAGTGGTCAGGAGGTGTAACGTCCCACCGGTTCATGGACTGTTCTCCCCTACTCTACATCTCCCCGTCCCTGTATGTTTTGTGGCAGATATCAACCCCCCTCTCATGGATATGTGAAGGATGGGAGATATTATTGGCACGGAAGGAGTAGAAACAATTAGGTAGCTGATTAGTACTGATAGAACACACCTGCGCATCATTGGTTCACCCACATCTCACGTGCACACACCGCAGACACACACACTACAAAGACACTAGGTTAGTCAGGAGTAAGTTGAGCGGAGGTGAGGTTGGAGTTATTGTATTGAGAGAGAGATTGAGATATTCGGAGTTGTGTGAGGTGAGAGGTAGTGAGAGGAGAGGTGAAGGCGAGAAGGTGTTCATTGTGTACTGGACCCTGGACTGGCTGAGAAACCCCCTTGTGTACTGACCCTGGACCGGACGACTACTCTGAGTATTGAACAATCCCTTTTTGTGTACAAGAGCCTGTTTTGTGTTTTTGACCATCGGACTGTATTACGACCATTCTCTTGCCTATCAAACTGAATTCTACCCTTATTCAATAAATACTCATATTGATTGATATTGCTCTTGTGTGGACATTCGAATTTGTTTGTATTTGAACCGTGGCCAGTCTGAAAGCCACCAGGCTCGTCACAGTTTGTTCCTTGTATTTCTGTCCCTTAATAATAATAATAATAATAATATCTTACATTTATATAACGCCTTTCAGGAGACCCAAGGCGCTTAACAGGAGGGGGCAGCTAAGGGAGGGGAACAGGGAACAACGTAACAACAAAATAATAATCAAAAGGAAAGAAATGTTCTTCCCTTAGTGTTCTTTCCCTTCTCTCTCTTGCTCTTGATGTTCCCGTTAGTCTAGTGTTACTCTTCTTGTCTTGTCTAGTGTTACTCTTCTTGTCTTGTATTAGGTTATCGGTTTAGTCTTCAGTCTTTGTAGTTACTGTCGGTTATTTTAGGTTCTCAGTTTAGTGTCTGTAGTCTGCTTGTTTTGTCCCAGTGTATGGTGTTTGTCTTGTCGTCCATAGTTGTAGTTCCTTGTGTTGTTTCTTAGACTTGTGTCATTAAAACCCTTGGACTTGCTGCCGTCTCCACTTGTCTGCTATTGGGTCCTATACGTACACCACCCCACCCCCCCGTGACAGGAGGTGTGAGTGGGGCTCACCTCTCTCTGGGTCCTCCAGCAGTCGGAGGACATCGTTGGCCCTGCCGTCCACAGTGAAGCACAGGTTATGCTGCAGCTTGGGCAGCTGCACCACAAAGTGAGGGTCTCCGTCGACTACAAAACACAGCACAGAGCACAGGTACGACAAATAAGATTAGAGCAAGACACTGGATCAGTTGAAGACCTCAGATGAAGAACCATATATATTAGATTAGATTTATATATTAGATATATATTAGATTATATATTAGATTCGATTTAGATTATTGGATTATTAGATTATATATTGTAACTAGGGATGTCCGATATTATCGGCCTACCGATATTATCGGCCGATATCGGCATAAAAATGTGATATCGGAAAATATCGGTATCGGTTTTCCAAAAAAAAAAGAAAATAATTTTTTTATTTTTGCATTTCTATAACCTTTATTTACCCAGGCAAGCAAGTAAGAACAAATTCTGATTTTATTTATTGTCAAAAGTATGCATAATGTTGTGTTAATTCTACAACAAGAGATATGTAATGTTAATTACCTGAAATTATTCCAATTTTTTTGGGGGGGGGGGGACCCTGCATATATCTGTATCGGTTGATATCGGTATCGGAAATTAAGAGTTGGACAATATCGGTATATCGGTATCGGTAAAAAAGCCAATATCGAGCATCCATAATTGTAACTATATTGATTGTAGGGCAAATATAACTGAGAGGGCATACATACCCTCATCTTGCACCTTGTTGCCCGTATGCGCATGTCCAGAGTTAATTATATTGTTATATTGTTTACACTGCCTTTTTATTCTATTTAAATGTTTACTTCTCCACTGTACTATAATGACCTGTACCATGTCTTCTACTATCTGTACCTCCCTCCCCCACACTGCTATGATGCCTGAATTTCCCCAAGGGGATCAATAAAGGAATATCTTATCTTATTTTTTTTTATTTTTTTTATCTTTTTCCCCCTCCTTTTTCCTCCAATTTTCTCCCATCCCAATGGTAGTCGTTATGCCAATTCCCAATCCCCTTCCTGGTCGCTGCGCACTTACCCCCCACAGTCGGTCTGGGTGGGAGAGTGGAGGCTATCACGTGCTTCCTCCGACACACGTCTAGCCAATCAACCGCTTCTTTTCACCTGGCAGCGCGGACTCTCACTGAGAGGGTGTAACGTGTGGAAGGATCACACTACCCCCCTTAGATCCTATCCGCGTTGAGCAGGCGCCCCGACCGAACTGTAGGAGTCGCTGTTTACAACGACCCGGACCCACCCCGCCAGCTTTCCCACCCTCTAATACTGCCAATTGTATTAGTGTGAACGGCCAGCCAAGCTGGTGACAACGCCGGAGCTGTGAGCTGGATTCTCCGGTGTTGGTGACGAACGCAATCTCCGCTACGCCACCTGACCGCCCTCTTATCTTAACTTATAACTTTTACCTTAATAAGATTAGAGCAAGACACTATAACAGTTGAAGACCTCAGAGGAAGAACCATATAACTTTTACCATATGTTTAAAGATAATCTTTTGTCTGTGAGTGAGAACGGGATACCAGACAATGTGTCCCCTGCAGAGTGGAGGGACTGTGGGAGACACATTTAATGACCAGACATTATTTATCAGTGATGGATGGCTGTCGGCGTGTAGAACTATTATTATAACATGTAGACCACTTTAAAAAAAATAACCACTTATTACAACACCTTTAAACGACACTAGAAATACTTTTGGATTTGGATTGACAAGTGCAAATATACATGAGCTGCCCAAAAGAAAATGTCAAAACTAAGTTATATGCTTCTTTCATTACAAAATAAAAGGTTTGAACGACCACGAGTGGGTGATGATGAAAACAGCGCGGACCCTTACCTGACGAGGAGAAGACACGGACGGAGCTCAGTGTAGACGGAGGGTCTAAAAGCACAAGACATTCAACTAAAGGACAGGCCTCCTCACTCCCAAGCACTGAAACCAACGAAAGAACTGAGCAATATCGCAGCCAGTGTCTCATCTTTGTTGTCATGACACATGTTGTTGTTGTGTTATTATAATAACTGGAATATATCTGTAAACAAAACTCGCTCTACTTACCGAATGATGTAGTTTCTCCCGGGTCGTCCCCTGGAGGTTAAAACGCACGTAAACATATTGAAACGTTTCAGTTTTCAATACTTAACAGCACAAATTTGATTTGAGATGATGACATTAAAATAAACTTACAGGAATCATAGTTGAGATCGTAGTCATAGTCATGAGTTGTATCATAGTCTGTGATTAGATTAGATTCAAATGTATTGTCATCATGCAGCACAAGTACAGTACAACGGAAATAAGTTTGGCATCCAACCAGAGTGCAAATGTAACAGTAAAGTGCAACAGTAATATACAATGTACAGGTTTAAACTGGGTATAACATATATAAATGTGTACTACTGAGTAATAGTGCTAATCAGATGTATGTACAGAGTTGTAGTAATAATATGTACAGTGATACAGGTATAAAGACACTATGGTAGTAAGTCATACTGGCCAGCAGCATAACTAGTAAGAGTTGGTAAGGGATATGTACAGATATAGATATAGTATCTATAGATATGTAAAAGATGTAAAAAAAAATATTATATGCAGAGATGTGGATATATATATATATATATATATATATATATATATATATATATATATATATATATATATATATATATATATATATATATATATATACACGGCAAGAATAAATATATATACGGTATATACAGCACTATTGTACATGCTATCATACAGAGTTATATGGGTTATGTGCAGGTATATAAGTAGGTATATAGAAGGATTATATCCAGGTACAGTATATTCAGACAGATATGGATATGCTGTAAATATAAATATATAAATGTATGTATATGTTATATACAGCACTATTGTACATGCTATCATACAGAGTTATATAGACTATAGTATGAGGTAGGTAGTTAGTGGGGTTGAAAATAAACAATTAAGCACAGTTTATTGGCTTATCGTTAAAGAAAATGTCTGGTGCTTTCATCATTACTGCCCAGTGACAGGCTGTGTGTCTTAAACTCACCCTTCACAAGGTCAATATCTAGGAGTCAGAAACAGAAGATAAGATTAACCGTTAACAATCACTTCAAATTCCATTATCCGATTAAACAAGGAATACCGTCATTTGTCAAATAGGAATCCCATTCAAATTAAATCCCGCTTATGTCAGATCAAGAGCAATAAACAGGTCAGAAACAATGTGATGAATGTTGATGGAATAACGATTCACCTTTTCTCTGAATCTGCAAGGAAGTGGAGACATCTAGTGGAGAGACGGAGAACTTAAAAACATATAATCTCATCACACCAACACCCCATGTGAAACACACTAACAAGGTGATGTCTACATCCCATCGCCCGGCTAAAATTAATCTTCAATCTACAGGAAGCAGGGAGGGTCAGAGTTAGGGTTAACATACAGGATAGGTTTATAGAGACAACCAGGGACGTGCACAGGACTTTAGAGGGGCAGGTGCTCAAAGGCTGAAAAGGGCACTGGGCCTGTGCGTGTGCTAAGACAGTGAGCGTGCAGGAGCTCACTTATCCTTGAAAGACACTTTTATCACTGACTTAAAAGGCCCATACATCTCCATAAATGTTCAGGGGGGAGGCAATAAGTGCTTATCCTACAGACCCCAAGAAGTGCTGTATATTCTGTATTGTTTAATATAAATGCATTTTTTATTCCAATCCCGATTTGTATTTGAGATTCCCAAATCCCATCAGACTTGACTTCTTCGTGTCCCTCAGTGAGTGTAATACCAGCATTCAACTGTATGCGCCACGGCGCCACACAGACGTTGGAAGCCGGTATTGCACTGGGAAGTGATGAGTGCTTCAAATAGTTTTGACTTCATGAGTTGACTGTATTGTTTATTATTGGTTATTAGCATAATTGTACAAACCGAACATATTTGTACATATACAGTAATTAGTTTTTGGTGTAAAGTGGATCTGCAAGCAAAAAAATTAAAAAATAATAAACTTGGCATAAAAAGGGCACTTTTTTATGAGGCACAAAAGGGCAGGTCCCCGAGCACCCTTTGGGCTCTATGTGTGCACGTGTGCATGCCTGGAGACAGCCTTTATAAGTGAAAGTGATGGTAAATCACGGTTTCACAGCTTGGATGACATGAGATGACTCTGTTCCGGATCATAGCCAACATCCCTCCAGACGATGGGAACTAGACACTACCCACTAACAACCAGGGTTGGCGTCAAGTGGCTGGCAATTCAGTGAATTCAAAATGTGACTAGAGACCGCAGCACACTGCCTTAATGATAGAGCTTTCAATTATTTCGCAATAAGTTGGATGATCTGCCGACCTTCTCATGCCAAGACTTTCGCAGTATTTAAATTTCATGTGGAAATTTAAGATTTGGAAGGGATTTCCTGGATTGATTCAAAACGTAACTGAACCCAGACCTGTAAACAATCCAGTTTGTTTAGTCTTCAGCATGTTACGCCTAAGGGCCTGATTGTAAACTGGATTTAACCCTAGATATTTGTATCCAAAGCCAAGCCAAATTGGCTTACTGCACTGTAGATTATTTTGTTTGTTACTTGTCTCAAGGACACATTTGCCTAAAACTAGTTTTTATTTCTTATTTTTGTCAGACCATCTTTGCAGTGTGGAGTTCTCTCTCCTGATTGGATATAGTGGAACAGGATACAATAAAATGTATTTAGTGTTTACTGCAGAGCAGGAGGGACTGGGAGATCCATGTTACTGACCAGACACTCTGTATCAGTGATGGCTGTCAGAATATTGAGCTACTTAACACTTGTTTTAACAAAATAATACAACTTACGGCAGCTTTAAAGGTGCACTCTGCAATATTCTTGACGGTTTGGAATGACGACTGTGTCGACCTGAGCCATGTACAGTTACGCAGAGTAAACATTGATCATTTCCACACAGTCCTCATTCTAAACAACTGAACATTTTGTGACCGAGCCCAGCAGTCCGTGGCACAAGTCTCCCTCCCTCGTTTTTCAGATTATGGAAGTACAGAATGTAAGCTTTCAAATGATGTGTCATACATTGAAAATATTTGAAGAAGAATATTTGATTAATTTGCATCTAGTTAAACCTCAAGTCTCAGAGCAGAGACAAATAGAGAAAATCCTATCTAAAGTTTGGCTGCATTTTGAACACCTTGGCAGTCAGGTACTATAGGTGTCACAAACAACCCTTTTTAAACAAAGGTTTTTACTATTTAGAGACACTATAACTGTTAGCTGTTACAGTAAATATGTTCTTAAACATTCCAACCGTGATAATATGGAAAAATAAACATTTCATACATTTTATCGCAATCTGACTTCCGGACATGAGTCTCTTACCGCTGGGCCCGGTCACGTCTATACTTTTACCAACTAACCTCCAGTTCCGCGTTCGCGTTCTGAGATCTGATTGGCCACTGGCGTTTCTGGTCATGTGACATGTGCGCCAATCGTGTGACGCCTGTTTCTGCACCTATTTCCGCATCGAACAGCCTGCAAACTACCTAACGCCTAGTTTATCACTGGTTAAGCTTATAGGCGACTCTTTCGAAGTTGGTTAAGGTTAGAGTTTGGAATCAGGGCTGGTGTTCTATCGCCCTGCTCTAAAGACAAACTCTAACCTTAACCAACTTCGAAAGAGTGCCTAAGCTTAACCAGTGATAGAAACAGGCGTCACACGATTGGCGCAGATGTCACATGACCAGAAACGCCAGTGGCCAATCAGATCGCAGAACGCGAACGCGGAACTGGAGGTTAGTTGGTAAAAGTATAGACGCGGCCCGGTCACATTTGACAGAGTGCAACTTCAATGACAAAAACAGAGCGGACGACTCACCCAGAAGCCCGGCCGCCTCCCATAGTTTGGGCCCGTCCGTCACGCCGGGCATGGGGACGAAGGTGATGCCGACGAAGGTGGGGATCCTGATGTCCGAGTCTGAGTCTATGCTGTTGTCCTGCAGGGCGGGGGCCAGGGCGGGGGAGGGGGTGGTGGTCCCACCCGGCGTTACGGTGGTGGTATGACTATGAGGTCGCCGGAGGTCGGCGACGGACTCGGTGCCGCCGTTCTCCGTCTCCGGGTAGGGAGTGGTCACCCCGGAGGGAGGGAGGACTGTCGTCGTCGGTACGCCAGGCTGCGGGGTAACAGGTGTCCCAGGCTGCGGCGTGGACTCAGTTCTGACTGAACTGGGTGAAGGCGTGGTGGTGGCAACGGTGGAGGTTTTCACGGTCATGGGTGGGGTTGTTTTCACGGTCGTGGGTGGGTTTGTTTTCACGGTCGTGGGTGGGGTTGTTTTCACGGTCGTGGGTGGGTTTGTTTTCACGGTCGTGGGTGGGGTTGTTTTCACGGTCGTGGGAGGGTTTGTTTTCACGGTCGTGGGTGGGGTTGTTTTCACGGTCGTGGGTGGGTTTGTTTTCACGGTCGTGGGTGGGTTTGTTTTCACGGTCGTGGGTGGGGTTGTTTTCACGGTCGTGGGTGGGTTTGTTCTCACGGTCGTGGGTGGGTTTGTTCTCACGGTCGTGGGTGGGTTTGTTTTCACGGTGTCGGGCTGTGGGGTTGTTTTCACGGTGTCGGGCTGTGGGGTTGTTTTCACGGTGTCGGGCTGTGGGTTTGTTTTCACGGTGTCGGGCTGTGGGGTTGTTTTCACGGTGTCGGGCTGTGGGTTTGTTTTCACGGTGTCGGGCTGTGGGGTGGAGGCTTTCCTAGGGGGACTCGGAGGAGCTGCGGTCTTTAAGGCGTTCAGCAGAGGGGTGGAGATCTTGGCAGCGGGAGGGGAGGCGGAGTCAGTCCTGGGAGGGCTCGGGGACGGAGTGAGCGCTCTACCGGACAGCGGTGCCGCCGCCGGGTTTGTCTTGATGACCGAACCGGGACCGGGAGTCGTCGTGGTGGTTTTCTTGGTGGACGGCGGAGCCACGGTCTTCCCCGACGTAGGCGCCGCTGAGTTCTTCCTGGGCTGCTGCGGGTGGGGGGTGTTCGGGGGAGGGGGGCGTCCCGGCGGCGGTTGAGGGGGCGGGGGCTTAGCAGGGGACGGAGGGGACGGTTTAGTCTTGTTGGGCCTGGGATTAGAAGAAGGTTTGTGCTTCTTGACGCTGACGGGAGCAGCTCTCTTGCTAGTAACTGTCGGGGCCCCTGTTGTCGTGGCGGTGGTGGTGCTGGTGGTGGTGCTGGCCGAGGTCATGGGTTGAACAGTGGTCGTGGTGGGAACAGTGGTCGTGGTCGGAGTCCACTCGTCCGCGTCCGGCTTCACCACCACCAGGGAGGTCAAAGGGGTCACGAAGTTGTACTTGAGCGACAGGTTGGTGGCCTTCTCCGCCAGCAGCCGCTGCGCCGCCGGGTCGCTGGTGTTCAGCTTGGCCAGCAGCAGCTCCTTGATGGTGAAATAAGCCCAGAGGCGACGCACGAAGCTGGAGATGCCCTCGGTGCCCCCGGCGGCGCAGCCCGGCCAATCATCCGCGGCGGCGGTCCCGTTGCTGCCCCCCGCCGCCTTGGAGACCAGCGCGTCGTTCTCCACCTTCACATTCTTCTTGGCGTCGACGGCGGTCAGCGCCACCTTCAGATCCGTGACCCCCGGCTTGACCCTCCCGGTCACCACCAGCTCGGAGCCCTGGAAGTAGTTGGGGAAGAGGGAGCGCGTGATGTCGAACGCCTGGTCGTCCAGGTAGACCAGCTGCACGTCCGACAGCAGGGGGCTGGCCACCTCGTCGTAGAAGCCCGTGAGCTGCAGCGCCGCGTCCGCGTCCTCGTACACCATGCGCGCCACGCCCCGGTTGTCCAGCGCCAGCCGCTTCAGGAGGGGGAAGTCGGCGTCGTCCCCGAAGGCCAGGCCGAACAGGGAGGCGGAGCCCAGCGCCCGCCTGGCGTTGGTGAGGATGATCTCGCCGGCCGTCACCCCGATGGTGGCCTCTCCGTCCGTCAGGAAGATGACCAGGGGCACGCGGCGGGCGGCGGCGTCAGAGGAGGAGTGGCCGGAGGAGCCGGAGGGAAGGGGAGGGGGGCTGACGAGCTGGGCGGCGGAGAGCAGCGCCGCGTTGATGTTGGTCCCTGGAGGCGGGAGAGAAACGGTGGAGGGATGAAGGTGGGAGAGAGACGGTGGAGGGATGAAGGTGGGAGAGAGATGGTGGAGGGATGAAGGTGGGAGAGGAGCGGTGGAGGGATGAAGGTGGGAGAGGAGCGGTGGAGGGATGAAGGTGGGAGAGGAGCGGTGGAGGGATGAAGGTGGGAGAGGAGCGATGGAGGGATGAAGGTGGGAGAGAGACGGTGGAGGGATGAAGGTGGGAGAGGAGCGGTGGAGGGATGAAGGTGGGAGAGAGACGGTGGAGGGATGAAGGCGGGAGAGAGACGGTGGAGGGATGAAGGTGGGAGAGGAGCGGTGGAGGGATGAAGGTGGGAGAGGAGCGATGGAGGGATGAAGGTGGGAGAGAGACGGTGGAGGGATGAAGGTGGGAGAGGAGCGGTGGAGGGATGAAGGTGGGAGAGGAGCGGTGGAGGGATGAAGGTGGGAGAGGAGCGGTGGAGGGATGAAGGTGGGAGAGGAGCGATGGAGGGATGAAGGTGGGAGAGGAGCGATGGAGGGATGAAGGTGGGAGAGGAGCGATGGAGGGATGAAGGTGGGAGAGGAGCAGTGGAGGGATGAAGGCGGGAGAGAAACGGTGGAGGGATGAAGGCGGGAGAGAGTCGGTGGAGGGATGAAGGCGGGAGAGGAGCAGTGGAGGGATGAAGGTGGGAGAGAGACGATGGAGGGATGAAGGTGGGAGAGAGGCGGTGGAGGGATGAAGGCGGGAGAGGAGCGGTGGAGGGATGAAGGTGGGAGAGAGACGGTGGAGGGATGAAGGTGGGAGAGAGACGTGGAGGGATGAAGGTGGGAGAGAGGCGTGGAGGGATGAAGGTGGGAGAGAGACGTGGAGGGATGAAGGTGGGAGAGAGGCGTGGAGGGATGAAGGTGGGAGAGAGACGGTGGAGGGATGAAGGTGGGAGAGGAGCGGTGGAGGGATGAAGGTGGGAGAGGAGCGATGGAGGGATGAAGGTGGGAGAGGAGCGATGGAGGGATGAAGGTGGGAGAGAGACGGTGGAGGGATGAAGGTGGGAGAGGAGCGATGGAGGGATGAAGGTGGGAGAGGAGCGGTGGAGGGATGAAGGCGGGAGAGAAACGGTGGAGGGATGAAGGCGGGAGAGAGACGGTGGAGGGATGAAGGTGGGAGAGAGACGGTGGAGGGATGAAGGTGGGAGAGAGACGGTGGAGGGATGAAGGCGGGAGAGAAACGGTGGAGGGATGAAGGTGGGAGAGAGACGGTGGAGGGATGAAGGTGGGAGAGAGACGGTGGAGGGATGAAGGTGGGAGAGAGACGGTGGAGGGATGAAGGTGGGAGAGAGACGGTGGAGGGATGAAGGCGGGAGAGAAACGGTGGAGGGATGAAGGCGGGAGAGAGACGGTGGAGGGATGAAGGTGGGAGAGAGACGGTGGAGGGATGAAGGTGGGAGAGAGGCGTGGAGGGATGAAGGTGGGAGAGAGACGGTGGAGGGATGAAGGTGGGAGAGGAGCGGTGGAGGGATGAAGGCGGGAGAGAAGCGATGGAGGGATGAAGGTGGGAGAGGAGCGGTGGAGGGATGAAGGTGGGAGAGGAGCGGTGGAGGGATGAAGGCGGGAGAGAGACGGTGGAGGGATGAAGGTGGGAGAGAGACGGTGGAGGGATGAAGGTGGGAGAGAGACGGTGGAGGGATGAAGGTGGGAGAGGAGCGATGGAGGGATGAAGGTGGGAGAGGAGCGATGGAGGGATGAAGGTGGGAGAGGAGCGGTGGAGGGATGAAGGCGGGAGAGAAGCGATGGAGGGATGAAGGCGGGAGAGGAGCGGTGGAGGGATGAAGGTGGGAGAGGAGCGATGGAGGGATGAAGGCGGGAGAGGAGCGATGGAGGGATAAAGGTGGGAGAGGAGCGATGGAGGGATGAAGGCGGGAGAGGAGCGATGGAGGGATGAAGGTGGGAGAGAGACGGTGGAGGGATGAAGGTGGGAGAGGAGCGGTGGAGGGATGAAGGTGGGAGAGAGACGGTGGAGGGATGAAGGTGGGAGAGAGACGGTGGAGGGATGAAGGTGGGAGAGGAGCAGTGGAGGGATGAAGGTGGGAGAGAGACGGTGGAGGGATGAAGGTGGGAGAGGAGCGGTGGAGGGATGAAGGTGGGAGAGAGACGGTGGAGGGATGAAGGTGGGAGAGAGACGGTGGAGGGATGAAGGTGGGAGAGGAGCGGTGGAGGGATGAAGGTGGGAGAGAGACGGTGGAGGGATGAAGGTGGGAGAGAGACGGTGGAGGGATGAAGGTGGGAGAGGAGCGGTGGAGGGATGAAGGTGGGAGAGGAGCGATGGAGGGATGAAGGTGGGAGAGGAGCGGTGGAGGGATGAAGGTGGGAGAGAGACGGTGGAGGGATGAAGGCGGGAGAGGAGCGATGGAGGGATGAAGGCGGGAGAGGAGCGATGGAGGGATGAAGGTGGGAGAGGAGCGGTGGAGGGATGAAGGTGGGAGAGAGACGGTGGAGGGATGAAGGTGGGAGAGAGACGGTGGAGGGATGAAGGTGGGAGAGAGGCGGTGGAGGGATGAAGGTGGGAGAGAGACGGTGGAGGGATGAAGGTGGGAGAGGAGCGATGGAGGGATGAAGGTGGGAGAGGAGCGGTGGAGGGATGAAGGTGGGAGAGAGGCGGTGGAGGGATGAAGGTGGGAGAGGAGCGATGGAGGGATGAAGGTGGGAGAGGAGCGGTGGAGGGATGAAGGTGGGAGAGAGACGGTGGAGGGATGAAGGTGGGAGAGGAGCGATGGAGGGATGAAGGTGGGAGAGAGACGGTGGAGGGATGAAGGTGGGAGAGGAGCGATGGAGGGATGAAGGTGGGAGAGAGACGTGGAGGGATGAAGGTGGGAGAGGAGCGGTGGAGGGATGAAGGTGGGAGAGAGACGGTGGAGGGATGAAGGTGGGAGAGGAGCGATGGAGGGATGAAGGTGGGAGAGGAGCGATGGAGGGATGAAGGTGGGAGAGGAGCGGTGGAGGGATGAAGGTGGGAGAGGAGCGGTGGAGGGATGAAGGTGGGAGAGGAGCGGTGGAGGGATGAAGGTGGGAGAGAGACGGTGGAGGGATGAAGGCGGGAGAGGAGCGATGGAGGGATGAAGGTGGGAGAGAGACGTGGAGGGATGAAGGTGGGAGAGAGACGTGGAGGGATGAAGGTGGGAGAGAGACGTGGAGGGATGAAGGTGGGAGAGGAGCGGTGGAGGGATGAAGGTGGGAGAGGAGCGGTGGAGGGATGAAGGCGGGAGAGGAGCGGTGGAGGGATGAAGGTGGGAGAGGAGCGATGGAGGGATGAAGGTGGGAGAGGAGCGGTGGAGGGATGAAGGTGGGAGAGAGACGGTGGAGGGATGAAGGCGGGAGAGGAGCGATGGAGGGATGAAGGTGGGAGAGGAGCGGTGGAGGGATGAAGGCGGGAGAGAAACGGTGGAGGGATGAAGGCGGGAGAGGAGCGATGGAGGGATGAAGGTGGGAGAGGAGCGGTGGAGGGATGAAGGTGGGAGAGGAGCGGTGGAGGGATGAAGGTGGGAGAGGAGCGGTGGAGGGATGAAGGCGGGAGAGGAGCGGTGGAGGGATGAAGGCGGGAGAGGAGCGATGGAGGGATGAAGGCGGGAGAGGAGCGGTGGAGGGATGAAGGTGGGAGAGGAGCGATGGAGGGATGAAGGTGGGAGAGGAGCGATGGAGGGATGAAGGCGGGAGAGAGACGGTGGAGGGATGAAGGTGGGAGAGGAGCGATGGAGGGATGAAGGTGGGAGAGGAGCGATGGAGGGATGAAGGTGGGAGAGGAGCGATGGAGGGATGAAGGTGGGAGAGGAGCGATGGAGGGATGAAGGCGGGAGAGAGACGGTGGAGGGATGAAGGTGGGAGAGAGACGGTGGAGGGATGAAGGTGGGAGAGAGGCGTGGAGGGATGAAGGTGGGAGAGGAGCGGTGGAGGGATGAAGGTGGGAGAGAGACGGTGGAGGGATGAAGGTGGGAGAGAGGCGGTGGAGGGATGAAGGTGGGAGAGGAGCGATGGAGGGATGAAGGTGGGAGAGGAGCGTGGAGGGATGAAGGTGGGAGAGGAGCGGTGGAGGGATGAAGGTGGGAGAGAGATGGTGGAGGGATGAAGGTGGGAGAGGAGACGATGGAGGGATGAAGGTGGGAGAGAGACGGTGGAGGGATGAAGGCGGGAGAGGAGCGGTGGAGGGATGAAGGCGGGAGAGAAACGGTGGAGGGATGAAGGCGGGAGAGGAGCGATGGAGGGATGAAGGTGGGAGAGGAGCGGTGGAGGGATGAAGGTGGGAGAGGAGCGGTGGAGGGATGAAGGAGGGAGAGGAGCGGTGGAGGGATGAAGGCGGGAGAGGAGCGATGGAGGGATGAAGGCGGGAGAGGAGCGGTGGAGGGATGAAGGTGGGAGAGGAGCGATGGAGGGATGAAGGTGGGAGAGGAGCGATGGAGGGATGA
The DNA here is from genome assembly GCF_963971535.1 of Notolepis coatsorum. Taxonomy (NCBI): domain Eukaryota; kingdom Metazoa; phylum Chordata; class Actinopteri; order Aulopiformes; family Paralepididae; genus Notolepis; species Notolepis coatsorum. The sequence goes on along the minus strand of NC_140181.1, from coordinate 10,914,014 downwards.
AGGCGGGAGAGAGACGGTGGAGGGATGAAGGTGGGAGAGGAGCGATGGAGGGATGAAGGTGGGAGAGGAGCGATGGAGGGATGAAGGTGGGAGAGGAGCGATGGAGGGATGAAGGTGGGAGAGGAGCGATGGAGGGATGAAGGCGGGAGAGAGACGGTGGAGGGATGAAGGTGGGAGAGAGACGGTGGAGGGATGAAGGTGGGAGAGAGGCGTGGAGGGATGAAGGTGGGAGAGGAGCGGTGGAGGGATGAAGGTGGGAGAGAGACGGTGGAGGGATGAAGGTGGGAGAGAGGCGGTGGAGGGATGAAGGTGGGAGAGGAGCGATGGAGGGATGAAGGTGGGAGAGGAGCGTGGAGGGATGAAGGTGGGAGAGGAGCGGTGGAGGGATGAAGGTGGGAGAGAGATGGTGGAGGGATGAAGGTGGGAGAGGAGACGATGGAGGGATGAAGGTGGGAGAGGAGCGATGGAGGGATGAAGGTGGGAGAGGAGCGATGGAGGGATGAAGGTGGGAGAGGAGCGATGGAGGGATGAAGGTGGGAGAGAGACGATGGAGGGATGAAGGTGGGAGAGGAGCGGTGGAGGGATGAAGGCGGGAGAGGAGCGATGGAGGGATGAAGGTGGGAGAGGAGCGGTGGAGGGATGAAGGTGGGAGAGGAGCGGTGGAGGGATGAAGGTGGGAGAGGAGCGGTGGAGGGATGAAGGAGGGAGAGGAGCGGTGGAGGGATGAAGGTGGGAGAGGAGCGGTGGAGGGATGAAGGTGGGAGAGGAGCGATGGAGGGATGAAGGTGGGAGAGGAGCGATGGAGGGATGAAGGTGGGAGAGGAGTGGTGGAGGGATGAAGGTGGGAGAGGAGCGATGGAGGGATGAAGGTGGGAGAGGAGCAGCTAAAGAGAAAAGGAATGAAGGAACCAGGTTCTCAACTAGAGAGAAAAGGAATGAAGGAACCAGGTCCTCAAGAGAGAAAAGGAATAACAGAACCAGGTCCTCAATGAGCAGATACGGACCACTAGCCTGGCTTAAAACTAGCTAGGCTAGCTGGTTCCTATCTGTTTCCATTCATTTGTGCTAAGCTAGGCTAGCTTGCAGCCCGATAGCTTTTAACTGTTTCGATTGTTGATTTTCTTTGTTTGTTTGTTTATTTTTATCTTGCAAACTTTTACTTTTTTTGTTCTTTTCTGGATCGGTTTTTGGTGATTTTTGATTGTTTGTTTGTTATATTATTAGTATATATTTTGAAAACTTTAACTTTTTTTTAATTTGTTTTTGAATTAGGGGTAGGTTGCTCTATAAGCCTTCGGCTTCAAACCTATCCTTTTCGTTTGTTTATTTGTAAAAAAAAATCGAAAAATTATTTGTTTATGTTTATTTATTTGTATGTGTAAACATTCGAAATAAAATAATTCATTCATTCATTCAACTGAACGCACAGTGGAGAGAGATTGGTGTCTATTGTCTTGTCTGACACTGGAGAAGACGGTAACACACATAATGTTGACGTGTTCCTTGAAGGAAAGTGAATTAAATAGAAAATGGACCATAGAAACACATTAACATTGAATCAAAAAAATAGATGCTGAAAGACGGACAAGGACTCGTTCCAGACTCACATCCCTCAGGGATGATCCTCTTGACAAACTCCTTGGCGTCTCGTACGTTCTGCCTGGTGGCCCGTACTGTGCGTCCCTTCTTCCAGGTGTGGACCTTGTCTGAGAAAGTGATGATGTTGAAATGGTCCCCCTCTCGGAGGTCTCCCAGGATGGTGCCCATGGCCTGCTTGGTCTGGTAAACACATGTCGTACAAATGAACCCTTTCACAGAGGAACCATGTAACGCTGTTTTGAAATTCTTTGGACGACTCATGTATTTTGTGAAGTCAATCCAAATCACTTGGAGCGTAAACCAGAAAGTACTCAACCTCTACCGTCTTTAACTATGAGTGAACACAACATTCTAACTCACCATCTTTAGATAATAAAGTACTCAACCTCTACCGTCTTTAACTATGAGTGAACACAACACTCTAACTCACCATCTTTAGATAATAAAGTACTCAACCTCTACCGCCTTTAACTATGAGTGAACACAACGCTCTAACTCACCATCTTTAGATAATAAAGTACTCAACCTCTACCGCCTTTAACTATGAGTGAACACAACACTCTAACTCACCATCTTTAGATAATAAAGTACTCAACCTCTACCGCCTTTAACTATGAGTGAACACAACGCTCTAACTCACCATCTTTAGATAATAAAGTACTCAACCTCTACTGTCTTTAACTATGAATGAACACAACACTAACTTACCATCTTTAGATAATAAAGTACTCAACCTCTACGGTCTTTAACTATGAATGAACACAACACTCTAACTCACCATCTTTAGATAATAAAGTACTCAACCTCTACTGCCTTTAACTATGAATGAACACAACACTCTAACTCACCATCTTTAGATAATAAAGTACTCAACCTCTACCGCCTTTAACTATGAGTGAACACAACACTCTAACTCACCATCTTTAGATAATAAAGTACTCAACCTCTACTGCCTTTAACTATGAGTGAACACAACACTCTAACTTACCATCTTTAGATAATAAAGTACTCAACCTCTACCGTCTTTAACTATGAATGAACACAACACTCTAACTTACCATCTCTAGATAATAAAGTACTCAACCTCTACCGTCTTTAACTATGAGTGAACACAACACTCTAACTCACCATCTTTAGATAATAAAGTACTCAACCTCTACAGTCTTTAACTATGAGTGAACACAACACTCTAACTCACCATCTTTAGATAATAAAGTACTCAACCTCTACTGTCTTTAACTATGAATGAACACAACACTCTAACTCACCATCTTTAGATAATAAAGTACTCAACCTCTACCGTCTTTAACTATGAATGAACACAACACTCTAACTTACCATCTCTAGATAATAAAGTACTCAACCTCTACAGTCTTTAACTATGAATGAACACACCACTCTAACTCACCATCTTTAGATAATAAAGTACTCAACCTCTACAGTCTTTAACTATGAATGAACACAACACTCTAACTCACCATCTTTAGATAATAAAGTACTCAACCTCTCCTGCCTTTAACTATGAATGAACACAACACTCTAACTTACCATCTTTAGATAATAAAGTACTCAACCTCTCCTGCCTTTAACTATGAATGAACACAACACTCTAACTCACCATCTTTAGATAATAAAGTACTCAACCTCTACGGTCTTTAACTATGAATGAACACAACACTCTAACTTACCATCTTTAGATAATAAAGTACTCAGCCTCTACTGTCTTTAACTATGAATGAACACAACACTCTAACTCACCATCTTTAGATAATAAAGTACTCAACCTCTACGGTCTTTAACTATGAATGAACACAACACTCTAACTCACCATCTTTAGATAATAAAGTACTCAACCTCTATGGTCTTTAACTATGAATGAACACAACACTCTAACTCACCATCTTTAGATAATAAAGTACTCAACCTCTACCGCCTTTAACTATGAATGAACACAACGCTCTAACTCACCATCTTTAGATAATAAAGTACTCAACCTCTACGGTCTTTAACTATGAATGAACACAACGCTCTAACTTACCATCTTTAGATAATAAAGTACTCAACCTCTACCGTCTTTAACTATGAATGAACACAACACTCTAACTTACCATCTTTAGATAATAAAGTACTCAACCTCTACTGTCTTTAACTATGAATGAACACAACATTCTAACTCACCATCTTTAGATAATAAAGTACTCAACCTCTACTGTCTTTAACTATGAATGAACACAACACTCTAACTCACCATCTTTAGATAATAAAGTACTCAACCTCTACGGTCTTTAACTATGAATGAACACAACACTCTAACTCACCATCTTTAGATAATAAAGTACTCAACCTCTACCACCTTTAACTATGAATGAACACAACACTCTAACTCACCATCTTTAGATAATAAAGTACTCAACCTCTACCGTCTTTAACTATGAGTGAACACAACACTCTAACTCACCATCTTTAGATAATAAAGTACTCAACCTCTACCGCCTTTAACTATGAGTGAACACAACGCTCTAACTCACCATCTTTAGATAATAAAGTACTCAACCTCTACCGCCTTTAACTATGAGTGAACACAACACTCTAACTCACCATCTTTAGATAATAAAGTACTCAACCTCTACCGCCTTTAACTATGAGTGAACACAACGCTCTAACTCACCATCTTTAGATAATAAAGTACTCAACCTCTACTGTCTTTAACTATGAATGAACACAACACTAACTTACCATCTTTAGATAATAAAGTACTCAACCTCTACGGTCTTTAACTATGAATGAACACAACACTCTAACTCACCATCTTTAGATAATAAAGTACTCAACCTCTACTGCCTTTAACTATGAATGAACACAACACTCTAACTCACCATCTTTAGATAATAAAGTACTCAACCTCTACCGCCTTTAACTATGAGTGAACACAACACTCTAACTCACCATCTTTAGATAATAAAGTACTCAACCTCTACTGCCTTTAACTATGAGTGAACACAACACTCTAACTTACCATCTTTAGATAATAAAGTACTCAACCTCTACCGTCTTTAACTATGAATGAACACAACACTCTAACTTACCATCTCTAGATAATAAAGTACTCAACCTCTACCGTCTTTAACTATGAGTGAACACAACACTCTAACTCACCATCTTTAGATAATAAAGTACTCAACCTCTACAGTCTTTAACTATGAGTGAACACAACACTCTAACTCACCATCTTTAGATAATAAAGTACTCAACCTCTACTGTCTTTAACTATGAATGAACACAACACTCTAACTCACCATCTTTAGATAATAAAGTACTCAACCTCTACCGTCTTTAACTATGAATGAACACAACACTCTAACTTACCATCTCTAGATAATAAAGTACTCAACCTCTACAGTCTTTAACTATGAATGAACACACCACTCTAACTCACCATCTTTAGATAATAAAGTACTCAACCTCTACAGTCTTTAACTATGAATGAACACAACACTCTAACTCACCATCTTTAGATAATAAAGTACTCAACCTCTCCTGCCTTTAACTATGAATGAACACAACACTCTAACTTACCATCTTTAGATAATAAAGTACTCAACCTCTCCTGCCTTTAACTATGAATGAACACAACACTCTAACTCACCATCTTTAGATAATAAAGTACTCAACCTCTACGGTCTTTAACTATGAATGAACACAACACTCTAACTTACCATCTTTAGATAATAAAGTACTCAGCCTCTACTGTCTTTAACTATGAATGAACACAACACTCTAACTCACCATCTTTAGATAATAAAGTACTCAACCTCTACGGTCTTTAACTATGAATGAACACAACACTCTAACTCACCATCTTTAGATAATAAAGTACTCAACCTCTATGGTCTTTAACTATGAATGAACACAACACTCTAACTCACCATCTTTAGATAATAAAGTACTCAACCTCTACCGCCTTTAACTATGAATGAACACAACGCTCTAACTCACCATCTTTAGATAATAAAGTACTCAACCTCTACGGTCTTTAACTATGAATGAACACAACGCTCTAACTTACCATCTTTAGATAATAAAGTACTCAACCTCTACCGTCTTTAACTATGAATGAACACAACACTCTAACTTACCATCTTTAGATAATAAAGTACTCAACCTCTACTGTCTTTAACTATGAATGAACACAACATTCTAACTCACCATCTTTAGATAATAAAGTACTCAACCTCTACTGTCTTTAACTATGAATGAACACAACACTCTAACTCACCATCTTTAGATAATAAAGTACTCAACCTCTACGGTCTTTAACTATGAATGAACACAACACTCTAACTCACCATCTTTAGATAATAAAGTACTCAACCTCTACCACCTTTAACTATGAATGAACACAACACTCTAACTCACCATCTTTAGATAATAAAGTACTCAACCTCTACGGTCTTTAACTATGAATGAACACAACACTCTAACTCACCATCTTTAGATAATAAAGTACTCAACCTCTACCGCCTTTAACTATGAGTGAACACAACGCTCTAACTCACCATCTTTAGATAATAAAGTACTCAACCTCTACCGCCTTTAACTATGAGTGAACACAACACTCTAACTCACCATCTTTAGATAATAAAGTACTCAACCTCTACCGCCTTTAACTATGAGTGAACACAACGCTCTAACTCACCATCTTTAGATAATAAAGTACTCAACCTCTACTGTCTTTAACTATGAATGAACACAACACTAACTTACCATCTTTAGATAATAAAGTACTCAACCTCTACGGTCTTTAACTATGAATGAACACAACACTCTAACTCACCATCTTTAGATAATAAAGTACTCAACCTCTACTGCCTTTAACTATGAATGAACACAACACTCTAACTCACCATCTTTAGATAATAAAGTACTCAACCTCTACCGCCTTTAACTATGAGTGAACACAACACTCTAACTCACCATCTTTAGATAATAAAGTACTCAACCTCTACTGCCTTTAACTATGAGTGAACACAACACTCTAACTTACCATCTTTAGATAATAAAGTACTCAACCTCTACTGTCTTTAACTATGAATGAACACAACATTCTAACTCACCATCTTTAGATAATAAAGTACTCAACCTCTACTGTCTTTAACTATGAATGAACACAACACTCTAACTCACCATCTTTAGATAATAAAGTACTCAACCTCTACGGTCTTTAACTATGAATGAACACAACACTCTAACTCACCATCTTTAGATAATAAAGTACTCAACCTCTACCACCTTTAACTATGAATGAACACAACACTCTAACTCACCATCTTTAGATAATAAAGTACTCAACCTCTACCGTCTTTAACTATGAGTGAACACAACACTCTAACTCACCATCTTTAGATAATAAAGTACTCAACCTCTACCGCCTTTAACTATGAGTGAACACAACGCTCTAACTCACCATCTTTAGATAATAAAGTACTCAACCTCTACCGCCTTTAACTATGAGTGAACACAACACTCTAACTCACCATCTTTAGATAATAAAGTACTCAACCTCTACCGCCTTTAACTATGAGTGAACACAACGCTCTAACTCACCATCTTTAGATAATAAAGTACTCAACCTCTACTGTCTTTAACTATGAATGAACACAACACTAACTTACCATCTTTAGATAATAAAGTACTCAACCTCTACGGTCTTTAACTATGAATGAACACAACACTCTAACTCACCATCTTTAGATAATAAAGTACTCAACCTCTACTGCCTTTAACTATGAATGAACACAACACTCTAACTCACCATCTTTAGATAATAAAGTACTCAACCTCTACCGCCTTTAACTATGAGTGAACACAACACTCTAACTCACCATCTTTAGATAATAAAGTACTCAACCTCTACTGCCTTTAACTATGAGTGAACACAACACTCTAACTTACCATCTTTAGATAATAAAGTACTCAACCTCTACCGTCTTTAACTATGAATGAACACAACACTCTAACTTACCATCTCTAGATAATAAAGTACTCAACCTCTACCGTCTTTAACTATGAGTGAACACAACACTCTAACTCACCATCTTTAGATAATAAAGTACTCAACCTCTACAGTCTTTAACTATGAGTGAACACAACACTCTAACTCACCATCTTTAGATAATAAAGTACTCAACCTCTACTGTCTTTAACTATGAATGAACACAACACTCTAACTCACCATCTTTAGATAATAAAGTACTCAACCTCTACCGTCTTTAACTATGAATGAACACAACACTCTAACTTACCATCTCTAGATAATAAAGTACTCAACCTCTACAGTCTTTAACTATGAATGAACACACCACTCTAACTCACCATCTTTAGATAATAAAGTACTCAACCTCTACAGTCTTTAACTATGAATGAACACAACACTCTAACTCACCATCTTTAGATAATAAAGTACTCAACCTCTCCTGCCTTTAACTATGAATGAACACAACACTCTAACTTACCATCTTTAGATAATAAAGTACTCAACCTCTCCTGCCTTTAACTATGAATGAACACAACACTCTAACTCACCATCTTTAGATAATAAAGTACTCAACCTCTACGGTCTTTAACTATGAATGAACACAACACTCTAACTTACCATCTTTAGATAATAAAGTACTCAGCCTCTACTGTCTTTAACTATGAATGAACACAACACTCTAACTCACCATCTTTAGATAATAAAGTACTCAACCTCTACGGTCTTTAACTATGAATGAACACAACACTCTAACTCACCATCTTTAGATAATAAAGTACTCAACCTCTATGGTCTTTAACTATGAATGAACACAACACTCTAACTCACCATCTTTAGATAATAAAGTACTCAACCTCTACCGCCTTTAACTATGAATGAACACAACGCTCTAACTCACCATCTTTAGATAATAAAGTACTCAACCTCTACGGTCTTTAACTATGAATGAACACAACGCTCTAACTTACCATCTTTAGATAATAAAGTACTCAACCTCTACCGTCTTTAACTATGAATGAACACAACACTCTAACTTACCATCTTTAGATAATAAAGTACTCAACCTCTACTGTCTTTAACTATGAATGAACACAACATTCTAACTCACCATCTTTAGATAATAAAGTACTCAACCTCTACTGTCTTTAACTATGAATGAACACAACACTCTAACTCACCATCTTTAGATAATAAAGTACTCAACCTCTACGGTCTTTAACTATGAATGAACACAACACTCTAACTCACCATCTTTAGATAATAAAGTACTCAACCTCTACCACCTTTAACTATGAATGAACACAACACTCTAACTCACCATCTTTAGATAATAAAGTACTCAACCTCTACGGTCTTTAACTATGAATGAACACAACACTCTAACTCACCATCTTTAGATAATAAAGTACTCAACCTCTACCGCCTTTAACTATGAGTGAACACAACGCTCTAACTCACCATCTTTAGATAATAAAGTACTCAACCTCTACCGCCTTTAACTATGAGTGAACACAACACTCTAACTCACCATCTTTAGATAATAAAGTACTCAACCTCTACCGCCTTTAACTATGAGTGAACACAACGCTCTAACTCACCATCTTTAGATAATAAAGTACTCAACCTCTACTGTCTTTAACTATGAATGAACACAACACTAACTTACCATCTTTAGATAATAAAGTACTCAACCTCTACGGTCTTTAACTATGAATGAACACAACACTCTAACTCACCATCTTTAGATAATAAAGTACTCAACCTCTACTGCCTTTAACTATGAATGAACACAACACTCTAACTCACCATCTTTAGATAATAAAGTACTCAACCTCTACCGCCTTTAACTATGAGTGAACACAACACTCTAACTCACCATCTTTAGATAATAAAGTACTCAACCTCTACTGCCTTTAACTATGAGTGAACACAACACTCTAACTTACCATCTTTAGATAATAAAGTACTCAACCTCTACCGTCTTTAACTATGAATGAACACAACACTCTAACTTACCATCTCTAGATAATAAAGTACTCAACCTCTACCGTCTTTAACTATGAGTGAACACAACACTCTAACTCACCATCTTTAGATAATAAAGTACTCAACCTCTACAGTCTTTAACTATGAGTGAACACAACACTCTAACTCACCATCTTTAGATAATAAAGTACTCAACCTCTACTGTCTTTAACTATGAATGAACACAACACTCTAACTCACCATCTTTAGATAATAAAGTACTCAACCTCTACCGTCTTTAACTATGAATGAACACAACACTCTAACTTACCATCTCTAGATAATAAAGTACTCAACCTCTACAGTCTTTAACTATGAATGAACACACCACTCTAACTCACCATCTTTAGATAATAAAGTACTCAACCTCTACAGTCTTTAACTATGAATGAACACAACACTCTAACTCACCATCTTTAGATAATAAAGTACTCAACCTCTCCTGCCTTTAACTATGAATGAACACAACACTCTAACTTACCATCTTTAGATAATAAAGTACTCAACCTCTCCTGCCTTTAACTATGAATGAACACAACACTCTAACTCACCATCTTTAGATAATAAAGTACTCAACCTCTACGGTCTTTAACTATGAATGAACACAACACTCTAACTTACCATCTTTAGATAATAAAGTACTCAGCCTCTACTGTCTTTAACTATGAATGAACACAACACTCTAACTCACCATCTTTAGATAATAAAGTACTCAACCTCTACGGTCTTTAACTATGAATGAACACAACACTCTAACTCACCATCTTTAGATAATAAAGTACTCAACCTCTATGGTCTTTAACTATGAATGAACACAACACTCTAACTCACCATCTTTAGATAATAAAGTACTCAACCTCTACCGCCTTTAACTATGAATGAACACAACGCTCTAACTCACCATCTTTAGATAATAAAGTACTCAACCTCTACGGTCTTTAACTATGAATGAACACAACGCTCTAACTTACCATCTTTAGATAATAAAGTACTCAACCTCTACCGTCTTTAACTATGAATGAACACAACACTCTAACTTACCATCTTTAGATAATAAAGTACTCAACCTCTACTGTCTTTAACTATGAATGAACACAACATTCTAACTCACCATCTTTAGATAATAAAGTACTCAACCTCTACTGTCTTTAACTATGAATGAACACAACACTCTAACTCACCATCTTTAGATAATAAAGTACTCAACCTCTACGGTCTTTAACTATGAATGAACACAACACTCTAACTCACCATCTTTAGATAATAAAGTACTCAACCTCTACCACCTTTAACTATGAATGAACACAACACTCTAACTCACCATCTTTAGATAATAAAGTACTCAACCTCTACGGTCTTTAACTATGAATGAACACAACACTCTAACTTACCATCTTTAGATAATAAAGTACTCAACCTCTACGGTCTTTAACTATGAGTGAACACAACACTCTAACTTACCATCTTTAGATAATAAAGTACTCAACCTCTACCGTCTTTAACTATGAGTGAACACAACACTCTAACTCACCATCTTTAGATAATAAAGTACTCAACCTCTACCGTCTTTAACTATGAGTGAACACAACACTCTAACTTACCATCTTTAGATAATAAAGTACTCAACCTCTACCGTCTTTAACTATGAATGAACACAACACTCTAACTCACCATCTTTAGATAATAAAGTACTCAACCTCTACCGCCTTTAACTATGAGTGAACACAACACTCTAACTTACCATCTTTAGATAATAAAGTACTCAACCTCTACGGTCTTTAACTATGAATGAACACAACACTCTAACTTACCATCTTTAGATAATAAAGTACTCAACCTCTACCGCCTTTAACTATGAATGAACACAACACTCCAACTCACCATCTTTTTTTTTTATCCACCTTTTCTCCCATTTTTCTATATTTTCTCCCATCCCAATTTCGTATCATCCAATTCAACCCTCCCCTGTCACGAACGCTGTTTCTTGCCTCCCACAAGCCGGCTGCAATGTGGACTAAGTCATACATAGCACAAGTCCCCTCCGGTACTTGAGGTAACAGCAGTCGCATCTTTTCACCTGCGCAGCTCGATCTCTCAGTGGCGAGGAGTAACGCGTGGGAGGCTCACGCTGCCCCCGACACTTCCTGATTCCACTGCGCAGGCGCACCAACCGACCTGTAGGAGTCGCTGTCCACAACGCCCGATCCCCACCCATCAGTTTCCCACCCCCTAATACGGCCAATGTGTATTAGTACGGACGACCAGCTAAACTGAAAGCAAATGTGGAGCGCTGGGCTCGAACAGGCAAGCCCAGCGTCTCCAGATTTCGTGGCGAGCGCCTTGCCCACTACGCCACGTAGCCGCCCGTTCCAACTCACCATCTTTAGATAATAAAGTACTCAACCTCTACCGCCTTTAACTATGAATGAACACAACACTCTAACTCACCATCTTTAGATAATAAAGTACTCAACCTCTACCGCCTTTAACTATGAATGAACACAACACTCTAACTCACCATCTTTAGATAATAAAGTACTCAACCTCTACTGTCTTTAACTATGAATGAACACAACACTCTAACTTACCATCTTTAGATAATAAAGAGAGAAATATCATAGTGGGTCTCTGCTCCCACTTTACCTGTTTCATCTTAGTGCCAATCATGGATCCGCTGATATCGATGACAAAGATGACGTCTTTGGGGACGACAGGAAGCCCTCGTGGTGCAAAGTAATGTACAAAGTAGCCATCGTACACCTGAGAGAGAGAGAGAGAGAGAGAGAGAGAGAGAGAGAGAGAGAGAGAGAGAGAGAGAGAGAGAGAGAGAGAGAGAGAGAGAGAGAGAGAGAGAGAGAGAGAGAGAGAGAGAGGTGGGATGTTTGGAGAGTGAGAGAGAGAGAGGCAGATGAGGGGAGAGAGAGAGAAGAGGAGGTGGGCAGTTTGGAGAGGGAGAGAGAGAGGGAGGGAGAGAGGGAGGAGAGAGATAGATAGAGAGAGAAACAGAGAGAGAGTGAGGAGGTGGGGCGTTTGAGAGGGAGAGAGAGAGAGAGAGAGAGAGAGAGAGAGAGAGAGAGAGAGAGAGAGAGAGAGAGAGAGAGAAGGTGGGACGTTTGGAGAGTGAGGGAGAGAGAGAGGGAGGGAGAGAGAGGCAGAGGAGGGGAGAGAGAGAGAAAGAGGAGGTGGGCAGTTTGGAGAGGGAGAGAGAGAGGGAGGAGAGAGGGGGAGGGAGGGAGATAGACATAGAGAGAGAGACAGGGATAGAGGGGGGAGGGAGAGAGGGAGGGAGAGAGACAGATAGAGAGAAAAACAGAGAGAGAGAGTGAGGAGGTGGGGGTTTGGAGAGAGAGAGAGAGAGAGGAGGTGGGGGGTTTGGAGAGTGAGGGAGAGAGTGAGGGAGAGAGAGAGAGAGAGAGAGAGAGAGAGAGAGAGAGAGAGAGGAGTGGTGGGGGGGTTTGGAGAGGGAGAGAGGATATCGTTCTTGCAAGTCAGCCTTCCAACCATTGGGAACCAATTTGACACAGTACATACAGTATACAGTTACATGCATTGCCCACACGTGATAATTAGGGGTCTGAAAGGAGAGAGGGGGGGGGGGCGCCGACCTGGATGTCTCCCATGAGGTCCCGGAGCTCCACGTCGTACTGCAGGGTGAAGTCTGCGTTGAGGCCCTTGGGGGAGACGCTGCTCTGCTGCTGCACGGAGGGGCTGTAGCGAACACGGGCACAGCCGGCGCTCTGCTGGACCTGCGTGGAGGCCGGGGGCCAGGGCATCCACCTCGCCCTGCAGGGAGAGAGAGGAGGAGAGGGAGGCTGAGAGAGGAGGAGGAGAGGGAGGCTGAGAGAGGAGGAGGAGAGGGAGGCTGAGAGAGAGGAGGAGAGGAGGCTGAGAGAGAGGAGGAGAGGGAGGCTGAGAGAGGAGGAGGAGAGGGAGGCTGAGAGAGGAGGAGAGGGAGGCTGAGAGAGGAGGAGAGGGAGGCTGAGAGAGAGGAGGAGAGGGAGGCTGAGAGAGGAGAGAGGAGAGGAGGAGAGGGAGGCTGAGAGAGGAGGAGGAGAGGGAGGCTGAGAGAGAGGAGGAGAGGGAGCTGAGAGAGGAGGAGGAAGGGAGGCTGAGAGAGAGGAGGAGAGGGAGGCTGAGAGAGGAGGAGGAGAGGGAGGCTGAGAGAGGAGGAGGAGAGGGAGGCTGAGAGAGGAGGAGGAGAGGAGGCTGAGAGAGGAGAGGAGAGGGAGGCTGAGAGAGGAGGAGAGGAGGCTGAGAGAGGAGGAGGAGAGGGAGGCTGAGAGAGGAGGAGGAGAGGGAGGCTGAGAGAGGAGGAGGAGAGGGAGGCTGAGAGAGAGGAGGAGAGGGAGGCTGAGAGAGGAGGAGGAGAGGGAGAGGAGGAGAGGGAGGCTGAG
>NC_140181.1:10818679-10899762 GCF_963971535.1 Notolepis coatsorum | reverse complement strand
AGGCTGAGAGAGGAGGAGGAGAGGGAGGCTGAGAGAGGAGGAGGAGAGGGAGGCTGAGAGAGGAGGAGGAGAGGAGGCTGAGAGAGGAGGAGGAGAGGGAGGCTGAGAGAGGAGGAGGAGAGGGAGGCTGAGAGAGGAGGAGGAGAGGAGAGGAGGAGGAGAGGGAGGCTGAGAGAGGAGGAGAGGGAGGCTGAGAGAGGAGGAGGAGAGGGAGGCTGAGAGAGGAGGAGGAGGAGAGGGAGGCTGAGAGAGGAGGAGGAGAGGGAGGAGAGGGAGGCTGAGAGAGAGGAGGAGAGGGAGGCCGAGAGAGGAGGAGGAGAGGGAGGCCGAGAGAGGACCAGACCAGAGGCTCAAGCAATAATGTAGTATCGATGGAAATGTTAAAGGACCACTGCATTATTTTTGTAAATTAGCTTACCGTCTTCTCCAGAGAGAGAGACAAGAAGATAGAGACCAGTTTTCTCTCTGTGCGTTCAGTAGAAAGCTATCTGGCTGCATGTTAGCCTAGCTTAGCACAATGAATGGAAGTGGACAGTGCCGGTTAGCCTAGGCATTGTCCAACTAACACCTCTCCTGAACTTAAAGGGGACATGTACTGCTATTCCTAGCACTATTTGGGCAACTTTACACAATTCCTGTTAGTCTATTGAAGACATCTGTAAGTTTTTTTTTTTTTTAAATGCATTGTTTTATATTTCTAATCAAGTACTCAAAACCATCATTTTTCAGCTCCAAGATTTCAGGCTGTTATGGCCTGGCTGCGTGTTGCTTTTTAACAGCGGAGGAGTGCAAGAATGTGACAATGTGACCATGTGACCGCGGCAGCGCGAGAGAGCGGCAGTGCGGAAATAGGCTGTCTATTGCCATTCTCTAAGACAAACGCTAACCTTAACCAGCTCCTTAACAGCGCCTAAATTTAACCTTTCTAACCTTAACCTTAACCAACTCCGAAACAATGCCTAACCTTAACCTTAACCTTAACCATGCCTAACCTTAACCTTAACCATAGAAAGAATATTGCCATTCTCTAAGACAAACTCTAACTCTCGATGGGATTCGAACTTGAAACCAACGGACCGCAGGACCGCCGCGCTGCCAGGTGAGCTAAGCTTCGAATGAGAATCATGGCGGTTTACGGCTAAATAATGCCGCAAGCTCTGCCGCTCCGCTCCGCGGCAGAGCTCTGCTCTGCTGCTCGACTCTGCGGTTGCCGCGCCTGCCGCGGGGCGTGTCGCAGCCAATCAGGGAAAACGCGGAAGCATTCGGCGCACTCCTCCGCTGTTAATAAGCAATAGGCAGCCGGCGTATCCAATGGTTATTCTAGAAGGGGCGGGACAACCACGGACGCGTGTTGCTTTTTAACAGCGGAGGAGTGCAAGAATGTGACAATGTGACCATGTGACCGCGGCAGCGCGAGAGAGCAGCAGTGCGGAAATAGGCTGTCTATTGCCATTCTCTAAGACAAACGCTAACCTTAACCAGCTCCTTAACAGCGCCTAAACTTAACCTTTCTAACCTTAACCAACTCCGAAACAATGCCTAACCTTAACCTTAACCATGCCTAA
This sequence comes from Notolepis coatsorum, assembly GCF_963971535.1. Lineage (NCBI taxonomy): Eukaryota > Metazoa > Chordata > Actinopteri > Aulopiformes > Paralepididae > Notolepis > Notolepis coatsorum. The sequence goes on along the minus strand of NC_140181.1, from coordinate 10,898,197 downwards.
CCTTAACCTTAACCATAGAAAGAATATTGCCATTCTCTAAGACAAACTCTAACCTTAACACTTTGATTGCCGGAAAACGCTTTTTCACGTCATTCAGAGCCATGCTAAAGGTGCCGAGGACGCCGTAACTCGTCTTTGATATCAATATTTCAAAAATCTGTGATCGAAATCATATTTTCTTTCGGAGCCCTGAGATGTGCTGGTGGGTTCCCATCAACTGTCTAACGGTTCGAGAGCGCCATCTGGTGGCCGATCGGCAGAGAGGGAGGGGCGCCCCAAACAGGAAGTGCTCATCCATATGAGCTCCGGGCACTCGCGTCCGGTAGCCGGACTCCATCTCAACACACTGGATGATCAATCGCTCGCCCCAAACTCAATAAACAACGTTATTTGGACGTACATAGTATTATACAAGCTGGAAATGGTTCATCAGGATAAACATCCCATAATCGAAAACGGTCTACACCACGCTGATCGTCCAACGGCGCGAGGATGATACGGTAAGATTCAGCGTTATTTTTGAACGTGTTCCATATAAACTGTTATGATGAACATATGACCCACACTAGATGAATGATATAACGCTGCCCACGGAATTATAAACGATCCCCCGCCCATCCGGTCATCATCAGATCATACGTAGATCATTCTAGAAGTACGTCCAATTTAATTTTTTTATATCGCCCCGATTGCCATCAAACTGTATTTCATCATCAATATAATGCATTTGGGGCTATAGATCACGTTCTGGAGAAAGCTGCAGAAAGAGATGAAAACATACTTTAGACCATACTTTACTATGAATATGTGAATGAAAAAGTTTAACGTTGCTACACAATGAACAATACATATAGGACTTTGAATGGGCCCTAATAATGGCAATGTAGCAATAGAATTTAAAAAGTTATAGCCATGCAAAGAAGGGGTACTTCTCCATAGACAAATAGAGCTGGCAATCTATGGTATATCATGAATTTAACCCATGGCAATCAAAGTGTTAACCAGCTCCTTAACAGCGCCTAAACTTAACCTTTCTAACCTTAACCAACTCCGAAACAATGCCTAACCTTAACCTTAACCTTAACCATGCCTAACCTTACACGTTAAAAAAAAAGAAAAAAAAAATTGATGGGATTCGAACTTGAAACCAGGACCGCAGGACCGCCGCGCTGCCAGGTGAGCTAAGCTTCGAATAAGAATCATGGCGGTTTACGGCTAAATAATGCCGCAAGCTCTGCCGCTCCGCTCCGCTCTGCGGTTGCCGCGCCTGCCGCGGGGCGTGTCGCAGCCAATCAGGGAAAACGCGGAAGCATTCGGCGCACTCCTCCGCTGTTAATAAGCAATAGGCGGCCTGGCTCCGCCCATAAGCACTTTGAGTGACAGTCAGTCCACACAGTCTGCGACTGGTAGACAGAGAGAGATAGAGAGAGAGAGAGAGAGAGAGAGAGAGAGAGAGAGAGAGAGAGAGAGAGAGAGAGGGGGGGGGGGGGTGCGAGAGAGAGAGAGAGAGAGAGTCAAGTCAAGTCAAGTCAAGAGTTTTAATTGAGAGAGAGAGAGAGAGAGAGAGAGAGAGAGAGAGAAAAAAGACAGGCCGTCTCTTCCTTTCGTTTTTTCTCTCCCTGCGGCAGCTTGTGTGTGGGGGGGGGGGGGGGGCCTCCCTTCCTCCCCTCTCCCGTGTGGCGCGGCAGGTCCCCCCCCCCCCCCCAAGTGCTCCCTCCCTCTCTCTCTCTGTCTCCCTCTCTCTCTCTCTCTCTCTCTCTCTCTCTCTCTCTCCCTTTCTCTCCCTCTCTATCTCTCTCTCTCTCTCTCCCTCCAGAGTATGCAGAGGTGTCGGGTTTCAATCTGCCTCGCAGTATGAGGAAGTGGGCGGGCATTAGCTACAACCACAGAGCCAATCACATCACTGTCTTCTACCCAGAGCCTGAATGACGTGACTCAGGCCTTCAAATCAGGATGGACTAATTTACTGGAGCAGGAAATTATCTGAGCTGAATCAGAGCAATCCGCCAATATGGTATTTAGAGAACACATTGATACTAACTCCTATTACTATAATACAATGCTAGAGACTGAAAAATGACATTTATAGTACATGTCCCCTTTAAGGCTAACCGGCACTGTCCGCTTCCATTCATTGTGCTAAGCTAGGCTAACATGCAGCCAGATAGCTTTCTACTGAACGCACAGAGAGTTTCACGACACGTTATAACTTACCATCTTTAGATAATAAAGACGTTCAAGTTTTGTTTTATTCGTCACATACAGTATAAGGTACATTACAGTGAAATGCTTGGTTATGTATGACCCTCCTGAGATTGTGCTTCATACAGTAAAAAAAGTTAAAGAATAAAGACCAAACACTATACTATATACAATATACAAAACTAAAATGTACAAAATGCAAAAAAACTAAATGCAAAAATTAGGTAGAAGCGGCAGTGCAGAGGTAGTTTTAGGAATTAATAGATAAAATATGGTGGTAACAAAAATAAATAATAAAGTTTTTAAAGTGAAAGGTTTAAATGTTAAATGTGATTTTTTTTCCCAGTGAGATTTAACCTGTTGGGTTTCAGTAGATTTCCTCAGTTTAAGTAAGCTACATGTGTAACCTATAACCTTTTATCTATTGCATATGTCTACACTATTAAGTAGCATTTCTGTTGTAGATTCAGGTCCTGCAGGTTTCAACAAGTTCAATGTAAGACTTTTTAAGACCGTTTTTAATACCACTCTTTAAATTTCACGACCATACTAGCAAAAAACCCACACATAGTAGCGACACTGAAATGGCGGCTACACTTGCACGCCAATTAAAATTCTTGTGTGTTCCATACGAGCTCTCGCCAGATGTACCCAGTTCCCAGGCGCCCACACAAGAAACAACGACTTGAATACAAAAACACGTCATGTATTTAATATTATTTCATCTCCCGACAGCCCCCCAAGAAGTTTAATACCTGTGCAAATTAACTTTTTAATACCTTTTAAGGCCTTAAATTGAGAATTATATAGACATAGACTTTTTAATATATAATAGATATTATAGATAGTAGAGATAGTAAAGCTAGTAGAGATATTACAGATAGTATAGACAATAGAGATAGTAGAGATAGTAGATATAATAGAGATAGTAAAGCTAGTAGAGATAGTAGAGATAGTAAAGATAGTAAAGCTAGTATAGATAATAGTAATAATAATGCAGGACCTCTTTAGAGGTCTTTATTCGGCATGCAACAAACTGGGACATGCAATGGGAGCGGCATAGTATTGTTAGTTTAGATAGTATCGATAGTATAGATAGTATCGATAGAGAAGGCGGCTGGGTGGCGCAACGGACATTGCGCTCGTCACCAACGCAAGAGACACCGGGTTCGAATCCGGCTGTCGGCGTTGCCTCCGGCTTGGGCCGGCTAACTCAATTGGCAGAGTTAGCGGGTGGGAAGTCGAAGGGTGGTAGTCTGGTCGTTGTAAACAGCGACTCCTACAGGTGGGTTGGGGGCGCCTGCACAGCAAAGTCAGGAAAATGGCGGCGGCAGTGTGAGCCTCCTACACGTTACACCTCGCCAAATGAGAGTCCGCGCTGGCAGGTGAAAAGATGTGACAGGCTGCCTCCACATGTATCGGAGGGGACATGTGATTCAAGTCTTCTATCCTCCCTACAACCGGCCAGTGGGGGGCATATGCGAGCAACCATCAGGACAGGGGAGGGAGAATTGGCACGAGAGGTCAATTGAGATGGGGAGAAAAATCACAGAAAAAAGGAGGAGAAAAAAGTAGATACAAAAAAAAGATAGTTTAGATAGTAAATATAGTAGAGACAGTATAGACTTAAATAATGTAACATTGATGTATTTTTTCCTCTTCATTTAGAACCACACTCCCACAGTAGTAATGGTTAATAGTATAATAGTATAGTGGCTGTACATCTGTGTATCTACAGTTAGTATAATAGTACTAGTGCCTGTACATCTGTGTATCTGTAATGTCCCCAGGGCCGGTTATGAGAATGACAGTGAACATTTCCTCCCTCCTGACAATGGTCGCCTACCTGGTCCCCTACCTCCTGACACTGGTCCCCTACCGCCTGACAGTGGTCCTCTACCTCCCTCTTGTGGCCAGACGAGCCAGTTGGTTCAGACATCGATTTTGCCCTTATTAACTCACATGCTTACTTTGATTAATGGGATAATTAATGGGATGTCACTGTGTGTATTGTTGTTGAACTCCCCCACCCTGGTGTGAATTGGTTTCCCTGGTTAGTGTTGTGTGTGTTATTGCTTTTTGTTGTCTAGTTTGGTGTTCTGATTTTATGTTGTTGCCTGGCTTCTACCAGGTGTTGCTCGTTACAATTAGTCTGTGTATTTAAGTGTGGGTTTGTCATCACTTCCTCGTGGCGTCATTGTCTCCAGTACCCTCCTTGTTACCCTCACTCACCTCAGTGTTCCCTTGCTTCATGTCCTTAAGTGTTGTAAGTAGTTTATGTTTCCGTTTTAGTTCCTCTTTGTTTTCCCGTGTCCTTCAGTGTGGTTTTGTCTTAGAGCCAGCTCGGCTGAGCGTTTGTATGTTCCGTTTTGTATTATTTCGTCCAAGTAAAGCCTTTATATATTTTCCCGTTACCCTGCCGTCTCTGCCTCCTCTCTTCCTGGTCTGCAACTGCGTCCTCACCCTCATAGCACCCCCAATCCTAACATGTATCTACAGTTAGTATAATAGTACCAGTGCCTGTGCATCTGTGTATCTACAGTTAGTATAATAGTACTAGTGCCTGTGCATCTGTGTATCTACAGTTAGTTCATAATAAAACTCCTCAAAGGACATTCCTGCCTCCCGTGTCCTGATTAGACGCGCCATATTGCTGACTGCTAACCACAGACACCTTCAATACAAGGACGTCGACGCCTTCCAAAGCTGTGTGGAACATTGGGATGTAACGGTATCCCCCGCATTTCATTGTATGCCTTGTATGCCGTGACAAATAAAACTCTTGACTTGACTTGTAAGTGGGAGTGTCTTCTGAGTGTGTCTGACTCTTAACCAGCAGCAAAACCGGCACGGACTACAACGTGTGACGTATATATCATGCCAGTTAGGGTACCTTGTGTATATACTGTGTAACGTAAGCCCTACGAGGGGGGGGGGGGCATTTTCAGGATCTCACCTAGGGCCCAACAGACCCACGGGCCGGCCCTGGCTTAGTTATAACCCGCGTGACCCATTCTGGCAAACGAGAGCGAGTTGATCCGTCTCTCTTTTCGGAAGTGTCTCTGATGTGAACTACGGTTGCACCAGACTCCCGCGTGGAGGCAGACAACCAGAAGATGAGATAACGAGGAGCTTGAGACTAACGAGGGAGCCGCTGCCGGTAGGAAGCGTGAGGAGAAGCCGACGGGACGGCGGGGGAAACAAAGTTCACTTTGTAACCAATCCTCCATGAAGCTGCACACGATCTCAACCGCACAGCCCTGATAAATATTCCATCCCACTGTATTGTTATTTTTATTCCAATTAGTGTATATACATTGAGAGACACAGAAACTGAACTATCCACACACAAGCACATACACGACACGCACGCTGAGCACGCTCACACACTAGCAGCCACTTTAACACTCATGCCGCACACACGCACACTTATGGCCAGAGGAAAGGCCACTTAAAGTAGTATAACATCAGGAACAGTGTATTGCACTACTAAAGCTACCTAGCATGTCCTATATGCTCTGTAAATACTAATGTACAGATACCGAGATGGCACACCATGTACCTGTTTATTGCACTGTTTTATTGGATTCTATTAATATGTTGTACCACTGTATTTTATTGGATTCTATTATATGTTGTACCACTGTATTGCACATCGTCGCGGGCAAGACCAGCCGCATTTCACTGTATCCGTTAATTAATTGTATGCCGTGACAATTAAAACTCTTGACTTGACTTGACTTGATATACTGGACCACATCGTGGCACAATTGTACAGCCCTGGCCTATTTATCTTTATTTTCATAATGATATTCTATTCTATTGTGCTTCTATTTGAATTGAGCTTATATTATTCCATTTTATTTTATTCTACCGTTATTGTCTGTCCGGCGCTAATGTTGCACCAAAAACAACCAAATCAAATTCCTTGTACGTGTAAACTACTTGGCAATAAAGACCTTTCTGATTCTGATTCTGATTCTGATTTTGATCTGAGACACGGTCTCTCCTGCCAGGCCATGTTCACACCGCCCCTCTCTCTCTCTCTCTCTCTCTCTCTCTCTCTCTCTCTCTCTCTCTCTCTCTCTCTCTCTCTCTCTCTCTCTCTCTCTCTCTCTCCCTCTCTCTCTCTCTCTCTATCTCTCTCTTTATGGTGGTTATATTCTGTTGGATGTCCTTTTCTTGTCACAGCAGCTCACAAATCTTGCTGCTGTGTTTGCACATTGTTGTATTTGCACATTGTTGTATTTCTGCAATTTGTGGGAAGTACCTGTATATGTCTCTGATGTCTTGGTATATTGGGCAGGTTGTTAAGAAGTGTACCTCTGTTTCCACCTCTTCTTGTGTGCAGTCTGCCTATGGCGGCCTCTTCTCGATGGCTCGGCTGTGCTCGCTGAGTCTGTACCTAGTCAAGGGTCTTCTTAGTTTTGGGTCAGTCACAGTGCTCAGGTATTCTGCCACTGTGTACTCTCTGTTTAGGGCCAAATAGCATTTCAATTTGCTTTGGTTTTGGGTTGATTCTTTCCAATGTGTCAGATAGTTTTCTTTTTGTTTTCTTATAATTTGGTTTAGTCCAGTGTAGGGCTGCACGATTAATCGATTTTAAATCGAAATCGCGATTTGGAATGATGCAATTATAATTTTTTTTATTTTTTAAACCAGGAAGTCCCATTGAGATACAAGATCGGTTTGGGAGAGGGAGGTAAGGGGTTTTAGATTGTGTGTTGTGAAGTTTAGACTTCAGAGAGGGAGAGTAAAGTACAGAAAAAAAGGTACCGTTGGGTACCGGTATCGATTCCCAGGTAAAAAGAAACATTTTCAGGCTCGGTGTCCCGAAAAGACCCATGCGTAGGCCAGATGCAAGCCGCATTTTACAATAAACATCTGTGGGGCTGCTTAAAAAAATATATAATTATAATCGCAAATTTAATCGCAATATCTGTCAGAAAAATCGCAATTAGATTATTTCCCAAAATCGTGCAGCCCTGTGGTTTCTGTCTGGTGGCTCTGCTTGTGTTTGTGAGCAGAGTCCCAGAACCATCTGGCCGAGTGGGCATCTATCGAGGGTCTCTCTGTAGGTGAGGGCTTTGTTGTGGAGTGTGTCTGGGTCACTTTCTTTTAGGTGATTGTAGAATTTAAATGCTCTTTTTTGGATTTAGAGAGCTTGATGTTCCTTTTTATGGCATAAAAAGCCCTTCTTGCTTTGTCTCAGTGTGTTGTTCACAGCTTGGTTGAAGTTCCCTGTAGCACTGATGTTTAGAACGAGATAGGTGTATGTGTTCTAGGGAAATTGTGTCTAGGAGGAATTTGTGTTTGTGTTGTTGTAGGCTGGGCCTTTTTTGGAATATCATAACTTTAGTTTTGGTTATATTTACTGTCAGTGCCCATGTCTGGGAGAATTTGTGCAGAAGATCAAGGTGCTGCTGTAGCCCTTCTTTCGTTGGAGACAGCAGCACCAGGTCATCTGCAAACTGTAGGCATTTGACTTCTGTGTTTGCTAGGGGGATGCCAGGTGCTGCAGTTTGTTCCAATGTTTTTGCCAGTTCATTTATGTATATGTTGAAGAGGGTTGGACTCAAACTGCACCCCTGTCTAACCCCACGGCTTTGAGGGAAAAAGTCTGTGTTTTTCCTCAATCCTCACAGCATGTGTTGTTGGTGTACATTGACTTTATGAGGTTGTAGGTTTTCCCTCCAATGCCACTTTCTAACAGCTTGTACAGCAGACCCTTGTGCCAAATTGAGTCAAATGCTTTTTGAAAGTCAACGAAACAGGAGTATACTTTGCTTTTATTTTTATTTATTTGGTTGTTGATTAGGGTGCTGAGGGTGAGAATGTGGTCTGTTGTACGGTGATTTGGTAGGAAGCCAATCTGTGATTTGCTCAAGGCATTGTTGTTTGTGAGGAAATGTATGAGTCTGTGGTTGATGATCATACAGAGGATTTTTCCAAGGTTGACACAGATCCTACGGTAATAGTTTGGGTAAAATTAGTCTCCCTTTTTGTGGAGCGGTGTTATGAGTCCTTGGTTCCTAAGGATCCCGGAGATCCCGGAGCTAAGGACAATGTTAAGGAGTTCTAGTATAGCCAATTGGAATTTGGAGTCTGTAAATTTTATCATTTCATTTAGGATACCATCCGCTCCGCAGGCCTTCTTGGTTTCAAGTGATTTTATTTTGTCCTATAGTTCTTGTAGTGTAATTGGGGAGTCTAGCGGGTTCTGGTAGTCTTTTATGGTTGACTCTAGGCTTTGTAGTTTATCTTGTACAGTATGTGTTTTTGCTGTTAATTATTTTGTATTGGGCTAAAGAGATTGGTGAAGTGGTTTACCCATACGTCTCCATTTTGTATGGGTAGCTCCTCGTGGTGTTGTTTGTTTAGTTTGTTGCAGTTTTCCAAGAATTGTTTGTTTTATAGATTCCTCTATATCCTGTAGCTGGTTTCTAACGTGTTGGTCCCTTTTTTTCTGACTGTGTTTTTGTAGTGTTTCGGTGTTTCACTGTATTGAAAACGTGTGTTCTGGTTGTCTGGGTCTCTGTGTTTTTGGTTTGATAGGTTCCTTAATTTCTTCCTGAGATTTTTACAATCATTATCATACCATTTGTAATGCATATTTATATTTGTCCTCGCTTTCCTATTTGAGGCCTTTAGGTCTCTCTCTCTCTCTCTCTCTCTCTCTCTCTCTCTCTCTCTCTCTCTCTCTCTCTCTCTCTCTCTCTCTCTCTCTCTCTCTCTCTGTTCTCCTCTCACTCGCTCTTCCAAAGGCAAACAAAAGCACCTTAAGTGACTTACACACCACGCAAGCACACTTACTACACTTAATTTTTTTAATGTATGTACATCTAAAAAGAAAAGCTGTGACAATAAAATAACCTGAATCTGAATCTGAATCTTTCGCTCTCTCTGGCTCTCTCTCCATTCCTGATCCCAATTCTAGTCCAGTTGTTTCTGTTCAAGTTTTAGTCTTTATATTATTATGTTCCCCTTAGCTTTGTTCCTGCATATGTTTCCTGTCTTGTTCCTTAGCTGTAATCCTCTTCATGTAGTTCTTTGTTAGCTGTAGTCCTCTTCCTCTAGTTCTTTGTTAGCTGTAATCCTCTTCATGTAGTTCTTTGTTAGCTGTAGTCCTCTTCCTTTAGTTCTTTGTTAGCTGTAGTCCTCTTCCTGTAGTTCTTTGTTAGCTGTAGTCCTCTTCCTCTAGTTCTTTGTTAGCTGTAGTCCTCTTCCTCTAGTTCTTTGTTAGCTGTAGTCCTCTTCCTTTAGTTCTTTGTTAGCTGTAGTCCTCTTCCTGTAGTTCTTTGTTAGCTGTAGTCCTCTTCCTCTAGTTCTTTGTTAGCTGTAGTCCTCTTCCTGTAGTTCTTTGTTAGCTGTAGTCCTCTTCCTCTAGTTCTTTGTTAGCTGTAGTCCTCTTCCTGTAGTTCTTTGTTAGTCTGTTTCCTGTCTCAGGCGTTTCCTGTTTGTCATTACCTGAGTATTTTAGTTCCCTGTTTCCTGTCCTTCTGATGTCATTGTCTACTGTAGTCTCTTTGCTTTTTGATGCCTTTTCCAAATGTTTTCAGTCTGCTGTATATTATTTTAGTGTAGGTTAGTCAACTCAGCTGTCGGCCTTTTCCTCTGATCCTGTCTTCTCTACTACACAACTCCTGATACAGAGAAGGCTGAATATTCTCACAGATGAGCAGCTGACACTTTAACACTTTGAGTGCCAGTGACGAGATTTCTCGTTAGTTCATGCCAACCGTTGAGTGCCAGCCGACGAGAGATCTCGTTTTTAATCGTTCTTTTTTTTATTATCGATTTCCATTCATTTTCATCAATCTAGCCTCACGTTACCAGTGGGGATCTGTCTGAACTCGAACAGGGAAAATACCGCCCCCTATCGTCTCTCTGGATGGTACTGCACCCCTTTGGATTGGATTGAATGAAACGCATGGAGAAAAAAAAGTCCTGCTTCCACATTTTACTTGTCAGACAAGTAACCGGAGATGATCCAAATAATCGCCCACCACCAGAACAGCGGAGAATGTGTGTTTCCAGTACCCAGCGTTGGATCAATAAACGCGATCGATATTTGGAATGGCGATCAGGAATTGGAATAATCTTTTTGGAGAACATCTGATCTGAGGTAAGGAATCTATTTTACCAGTCTTGGGATAATCAGAGCTATTTTCACCTATATATCAGCGTGTGCCATATGTGTGTATGTGTGTGTCTGTGTGTGTGTGCGATCAGGAAATAAGATAATCGATTTTTCAGCCCGCTTCTATAGCGTGCATAAGTACACATATACTATCGATAATCTAGCATTTATTTGAAAACGATTCATAAATAGGCCGAAAAATGACAACGTGTTTTGTGTATTCCAGTGTATTCCAGTAAAGGGCGTTTATCACAGAATCTTTATTTTTGTCTGAAACTTTCAAAAAACGAGCGTTTTTCAAAATGGTATAAAACGGAAACGAACCAATTAAAAAACAATCCGTTTCGACAATGTTGACTGCAAACAAGTCATTGATAAGCGACGGCCATATTAGACACATAGCCATAATTTAAGATATAGTTTATGCGTTCGCAAATATGAGAGCTCTGTCATTGAAGTGGTGGTGGCACGCAACAGGGTTCCGGGGTACCGGAGGCGTGGCACTCAAAGTGTTAATCAAAGCTACTCCATTGATTCTTTACCCGCAATCATTCACTCTTAAAACATATGTTGTTTAAATAACACAAGATGTGATTAAATAATAAGACTTGGGGGGCGACTTGGGAGTTGGGGGCGACAGTGGCTCAGGAGGTAGGGCAGTCGCCTGGTAATCTGGAGGTTCCCGGTTCGATTCCCGCTCTTCGCAGGCAGCCTGTCGAAGTGTCCTTGAGCAAGACACTTAACCCCTAATTGCTCCCGATGAGCAGGTCGGCACCTTGCATGGTTGCCTCCGCCGTTGGTGTGTGAATGTGTGAGTGAACAGGTAAAATGTGAGGAACAAATTGTAAAGCACTTTGGATAAAAGCTATTTTATTTTTATTTTTTTTAACTTTGGTCATTCCCCTGGCTCTTTTATGTGTTTATCACATTTATACTGGTTAAGGATGACCGACAGAAACAGGCTGAAAGGGTTCAGATGGGGGGGAAGACACTCTGGGAAAGGCACGGCTGCAGTCGGGATTCGAACTCGCTAAGCCCCAGATCCGTGACGAGCACGGTTGTCCACGGCGCTGAAATAGCGCTCGCGGTACGTGGTGAGCTACTGGAGCTCCCTGGATAAAAGCTCTTATATAAATGCAGCCATTTACCAAGACATGTTGAAATAAGACAAGATGTGATGAAACTAGGGCTGTCCCCGACTAAGGATTTGGATAGTCGACTATGATTGGCCAAAATTTGCCGTTATTCGACTAGTAGTCGACTAAAAAAACTTTTTTTATCATTCCATTTGGGTTGTGGGGGTGCTTAATGTCTGAAGGAGTCGACTGAAGGCTTCTTGTCCTCTGCAAAAGCATGCAATTGGTCCACTGATGGATACATCTTGATATTTGTCTAGTCTATAGTGCAGGGGTGGGCAATTATTTTTCCCAGGGGGCCGAATGAGCAACTGAAAATATGTTGGGGGGCCGGGCCAAAATTCCAAACTCAATTATGCATTATATACATTTTATTTCTATATAAAAAGCAGTAAATGGCATTGTTTTGACCCCTGGTAAGAGTGTATGTTATTATTTGGCAATTAAAAGGTGAGGTTAGCTTACAAAAATATCATTTATTCAAATAGAATTTATTTTCAGAATGATAAACAAAATGTGAAACATTAATAACAAAGGGCATTTTGAGTTTCATATACTATTGAAACAAGTATTTTCTTAGCTTTCTAAAGACATCACATCATCTTATAGCAAAAATAAACAAGACATGAACTGTGTAAAGAAAAGTGTCCCAGTTTTGTAGCCTTTTTTACTTTACATGCCTATATTAAACATTTAATGTTTTCAGAACTGTGCAAAAAAAAGAAAAAAAAATATCAAGTGTCCCATTTCACTTGTTATATTTCCACATTTTAGTGTTCTTCAGTTCTTTTTTTTTTCATTCAGTGTGAGAAATCCAGTCTCTGTTGAGCTTTAACAAGTCCATCAAGTCAGGTTGCATGTCTGAGGTGGAGATGTGAAGCACAGCTGCCAGATGTTCATCAGTGAGAGAGGATCTGTACCATGACTTGGTAAACGTCATGACTGAGAATGTCTGTTCACATATGTAGGTGGATCCAAAGAGAACCAACATCTTCTGAGCATGTCTCCTAAGCGTATATTTTGCGTATATTTTGCGTGTTGACATAAAAAAAAAAAAAAAAATGTATTATCATGTAATCTTTCGCGGGACGGTCAGAATCATCCCGCGGGTCCCCCCCCCCCCCCCCAAGTGCTCCCGAATGGGGGGGAGGGGGGGGGACCTGCGCGCCGAGTGTTTGCACAGTGGTGTCTCTCTCTCTCTCTCCCTCTCTCTCTCCGTCTCTCCCTCTCTCTCTGTCTCTCCCTCCCTCTCTCTCTCCCTCTCTATCTCTCTCTCTCTCCCTCCAGAGTGCATGCAGAGGTGGGTTTCACTCTGCCGCAGAATGAGGAAGTGGTTTCCACTCGCTGTGTAGTCAGCCTAGGTAGATTGTGGGCGGGCATTAGCTACAACCACAGAGCCAATCACATCACTGTCCGCCACCCAGAGCCTGAGTGACGTCACTCAGGCCTTCAAATCAGGATGGCCTAATTTACTGGAGCAGGAAATGGTCTGAGCTGAATCAGAGCAATCCGCCAATATGGTATTTAGACACTAAAACACATTGATACTAACTCCTATTACTATAATACAATGCTAGAGACTGAAAAATGACATTTATAATGCATGCCACCTTTAAAGTCAGGTCGTGTCGTTTATTTTTAACACATTCATACGTCTTTAGCTATGGACAACACGTTATTTTACACATATCTTTGTCATTTCAGGTAAGCGCTACCGGAGTCTCATGGCCGGTGCAGAGAGACTCGAAAGGAGCTTCTATCCCCAGAGGCCATCAGGACGCTCAATGTGGACTCTATGCAACATTAACCCATCCAACTACATTCATTGCACACACATCCACATACACACACGTTGGTCTTTATTCTTTTAACTATTTTTTTACTGTATGAAGCACAATCTCAGGAGGATCATACAGAACCAAGCATTTCACTGTAATGTACATGTACCTTATACGTTTTTTTTTTATCCACTTTTTCTCCCATTTTCTATATTTTCTCCCATCCCAATTTTCGTATCATCCAATTCAACCCTCCCCTGTCACGGACGCTGTTTCTTGCCTCCCACAAGCCGGCTGCAATGTGGACTAAGTCATACATAGCACAAGTCCCCTCCGGTACTTGAGGTAACAGCAGTCGCATCTTTTCACCTGCGCAGCTCGATCTCTCAGTGGCGAGGAGTAACGCGTGGGAGGCTCACGCTGCCCCCGACACTTCCTGATTCTACTGCGCAGGCGCACCAACCGACCTGTAGGTGTCGCTGTCCACAACGCCCGAATCCCACCCTTCAGTTTCCCACCCCCTAATACGGCCAATGTGTATTACTGTGGACGACCAGCTAAACTGAAAACAATGTGGAGCGCTGGGCTCGAACTGACGAGCCCAGCGTCTACAGCATTTCGTGGCGAGCGCCTTGCCCACTACGCCACGTAGCCGCCCTACATGTACCTTATATGTGACAAATAAAACCAAAACTTGAAACTTGAACTTTCAACAAGTCCTCTTTTTAAAAGAGCGCCGCAGCGCTGTCTCACCTTGGACCGCGTTGGACAGCAGCCTGCTGGTTCTGAGCGGGAGGACCTTGATGAAGCTGATGCCCGTCCTCTCGGAGATACTGAGGTCCAGCGTGAGGTTCTGGACCAGCTGACCGGGCCTCAGGCCGACGCTGAGCTCGTATCGGCCCAGGCGGCGAGGCAGCAGCTCCTCGTAGGACAGGGAGAAGGAGATCCGCGCCCCCGACGGCACGCTCACCGCCACGCGGAACCTCTCGATCTCCCGCTCTCTGGAACAGAGCGACGGGTGGAAAGTCATATCGGATGATATCGGATTTGTGACCTATATCACGTCAGTTAGGGCAGGGGTTCCCAAACTTTTCAGGCCGGGACCCAGAAAATAAGGCGGCAGAGAGCCGCGGCCCAATGCACATCGTGAAGCTTTTTTTTTTTTTTTTTGTTGCCAGGCGACCGATTTTTTTAAGCCAAATATCACTTCGATCCTATTAAGTTAGTTCAAGTTAGTTATTCATTTAGGCCTATATGTGCTACAGTATTTATGAGAGGGCTAACTTGTTGCAAAATAATAATGATAATAATAATAGCCTCATTAAAATACTATTGTTGCTTCGGTTGTTTTCAGCGTTTTATGTGCATAATCTGTTATTTAGTTTGAAATGTTCGTTGAAATAAGTAGATTTTTCGTTTTTGTTTATTTATTAAGTTAATATAAAACCATATAGTCACATTTTAGAATACAATAGAATAGAATTTTAGAATACAACTAGAAACACTGCCCTGGCCTGCTTCTAAGTTCAGTGGCCTGAAAAAATAAAAATAAAAAATGTCATCATTGTCAATGTCAATCATCTCGTGGCCCTCCCGTGGCTGCTCGCGGCCCACCTTTGGGTCCCGACCCCGACTTTGGGAACCACTGAGTTAGGGTACCTGTGTATACTCTATACTTTACTTACTCATAGTATATATTTAGATTCTGGTGTTTATTGTAACCATATTCATTGTAATGTATAATATAACTGCTAGGACATACAGACCCCCATCTGCACCTTTGATCACACTGCCTACTTGCTCAGATGCGTATATTCAGAGTTAATTATATTGTTTACACTGCCTTTTTAAAAAACCTTTCTACTGTACTATAATTTCATTTCCTGTATTTGTGTATTTCTACTATTACCCTGCCCATACGTGTACTTCCCCTCCCCCCTCCCCCTCCCTCATACTGCTATGATGCCTGAATTCAATAAAGGAATATCTTATCTCATTTGGTATTGGAGGTTTTCCCCTTTACTGTACATACAGTAGAAGTAAGACTCTTTCCGAGTGTGTATTGTTGATGTTGTCGTTTTTTTTTTTAAAGGTGATGTACGTGTTTTGTTTGTTAAAATAACAGCCATCCCTGATATAGAGTGTCTGGTCAGTAACACATGGGTCTCCCAGTCCCTCCACTCTGCAGTAAACACAAAATAGATGATCTAGTATCCTGTTCCCACTTTATCCAATCGGGAGAGAGAACTCCACACTGCAAAAATTAATGGTCTGACAAAAATGAGAAATAAAAAAGTTTTAAGCAAATGTGTCCTTGAGACAAGTCATAATCTACCAGTGCAGTAAGACGATTTGGCTTGGCAAGATTTCTTGAAATGAGTAAAAAAAAATATATATCTAGGGTTCTCTCTCCTGATTGGATAAAGTGGGAAAGGATACCAGGAAATGTATTTTGTGTTTACTGCGTCTGATTGGCTGTTCTCAAACTGACTTGGTGGCGACCAGGCCGGCGCTCTTCCCTTGCTTCTTCGCGGCGTCGTAGAACTTCCTGGCGGCGGCCCGTTCCTTCACCTGGGCGACGTACACCTTGCCGTTGGAGGTGCTGATGGGAGAGAGAGGAGGAGGAGGAGGAGGAGGAGGAGGAGGAGGAGGAGGAGGAGGAGGAGGAGGAGGAGGAAGAATCATCCCCCTGTGAGACTCACTCACAGAGCTCAGGTTATGAGACCATAAGTCTAGAAACGGCTCTTTTAAAAAAAACATGTTTCCGTTTATATTCGCTTCGTCGAATTCACAGTCGGAATATTCACGCCGCGGAGTGACCGCCACAAAGCCCATGGCTATATGTCGCGGCCACACGTCACCACGATTTAGCACAAACACGCGTCGTGTTTGTGCAGAGATTGAGTTAAAAAATGTGTGACTGTGTGTGGGGGTGTGGGGGGTCACACCATGGGGGTAATTTCCCTCTGAAAACACTGGTCGCTGGAAAGAGACCCGGCAACACTATGCAGCTATAAGGTGGTCGCCCCCCCCCCCCCCCCCCCTGTGTGTGCCCCACCCAACAAAATCCTAACCAAAATGACCCCTGGCTTCACACACAGTGGTAATCAAATGCTCCGAGTACAGTCGGTGGATTCTTGCTGCTCGGTCGCATGACAAGGTGCAGAAAAAAAAAAAAAAGTCAAGTCCTTTGAACAAAAATATATTTAAAAAAAAAAAAAGGAAAAACAACAAACCAAAATAACCCCTCGGGGGCCTGAAGCAGGTCTTGTTTGACACACAGAGCAGAATAGCGCAGGAGAGAGCGGAGTGGAAAATAGAGGAGCTTGTATTTCTACGCGCGGCCGGCTGGCTGGCTGGCTGAGAGGGAGTGGGCCGGGCCCGTGACGCCGGGGACCCGCTCGCAGAATACAGGGCTTCTCAGTCCCACAGGCAACACTACTGAACTAAAGAAACACATCTGCCCTGGCTGTTTTCCTCTGGGCCGAGTCTGTGATGTGCATGTGTGTGTGTGTGTGTGTGCGTGTGTGTGTGCGTGCGTGCGTGTGTGTGTGTGCGTGCGTGCGTGCGTGCGCGTGTGTTACATCCAAGGGTGACAGAGAGAAGGAGAAAGGGAGATGGAGAGAGAGTGAGAGGAGAAGAGAAGAGAGTCAGAGAAAGAGAGTGAGATAAAAGAGGAAAGAGAGAGTGTGAGAAGGGGAGAGAAAGAGAGAGAGAAAGAGCGGGTGAGAGAGTAGGGGAGAGAAAGAGAGAAGTGAGAGAAGGCATGGGGCGGAGAGTGAGAGAAAGAGAGATGTGAGAGGTTATGTTCATACGTCACACTACGGTTGTAAAAGCTGTTTATGTTTCCAGATTCTTGCAACATGCAAATCTGTGTACATGTATGTGAGAGGTTGTGTGTGTGTGTGTCTATCTTGGCAAGGAGCCTTGGTAAACTGCGTGGGGGAGAAAGGGGTGAGGAACTTTGCAAACGCCTGTAATTTTCTCTATTAAAGAGACACTGGACATTTTCTAATGTTGCCTTTTTCCATATTTTTTTCATTGGAGGGAAACAGTTTCTACATTAAATGTCCTTCAGTTCCCCCTGAAACAGCTCATTGGCGCTCCACATTGAAACAAGCTTGAAGCTAGCCCCTCAGTTTCACAATTTTGAAGCTAGCCCCTCAGTTTCACAAGCTTGAAGCTAGCCCCTCAGTAAGCTTGAAGCTAGCCCCTCAGTAAGCTTGAAGCTAGCCCCTCAGTAAGTTTTAAGCTAGCCCCTCAGTAAGTTTGAAGCTAGCCCCTCAGTACGTTTGAAGCTAGCCCCTCAGTTTCATAAGCTTGAAGCTACAGTAGCCCCTCGGTTTCACAAGTTTGAAGCTAGCCCCTCAGTGAGCTTGAAGCTAGCCCCTCAGCGAGCTTGAAGCTAGCCCCTCAGTGAGTTTGAAGCTAGCCTCTCAGTAAGCTTTAAGCTAGCCCCTCAGTAAGCTTGAAGCTAGCCCCTCGGTTTCACAAGTTTGAAGCTAGCCCCTCAGTGAGCTTGAAGCTAGCCTCTCAGTAAGCTTTAAGCTAGCCCCTCAGTAAGCTTGAAGCTAGCCCCTCGGTTTCACAAGTTTGAAGCTAGCCCCTCAGTGAGCTTGAAGCTAGCCCCTCAGTAAGCTTGAAGCTAGCCCCTTGGTTTCACAAGTTTGAAGCTAGCCCCTCAGTGAGCTTGAAGCTAGCCCCTCAGTAAGCTTGAAGCTAGCCCCTCGGTTTCACAAGTTTGAAGCTAGCCCCTCAGTGAGCTTGAAGCTAGCCCCTCAGTAAGCTTGAAGCTAGCCCCTCGGTTTCACAAGTTTGAAGCTAGCCCCTCAGTGAGCTTGAAGCTAGCCTCTCAGTAAGCATGAAGCTAGCCCCTCAGTGAGCTTGAAGCTAGCCTCTCAGTAAGCTTGAAGCTAGCCCCTCGGTTTCACAAGTTTGAAGCTAGCCCCTCAGTGAGCTTGAAGCTAGCCCCTCAGTAAGCTTGAAGCTAGCCCCTCGGTTTCACAAGTTTGAAGCTACAGTAGCCCCTCAGTTTCACAAGCTTGAAGCTAGCCCCTCAGTAAGCTTGAAGCTAGCCCCTCAGTGAGCTTGAAGCTACATAGCCCCTCGGTTTCACAAGCTTGAAGCTACAGTAGCCCCTCGGTTTCACAAGTTTGAAGCTAGCCCCTCAGTGAGCTTGAAGCTAGCTCCTCAGTAAGCATGAAGCTAGCCCCTCAGTAAGCATGAAGCTAGCCCCTCAGCGAGCTTGAAGCTAGCCCCTCAGTAAGCATGAAGCTAGCCCCTCAGCGAGCTTGAAGCTAGCCCCTCAGTAAGCATGAAGCTAGCCCCTCAGTAAGCATGAAGCTAGCCCCTCAGCGAGCTTGAAGCTAGCCCCTCAGTAAGCATGAAGCTAGCCCCTCAGTAAGCATGAAGCTAGCCCCTCAGTAAGCATGAAGCTAGCCCCTCAGCGAGCTTGAAGCTAGCCCCTCAGTAAGCATGAAGCTAGCCCCTCAGTAAGCATGAAGCTAGCCCCTCAGTAAGCTTGAAGCTAGCCCCTCAGTAAGCATGAAGCTAGCCCCTCAGTAAGCTTGAAGCTAGCCCCTCAGTAAGCATGAAGCTAGCCCCTCAGTAAGCATGAAGCTAGCCTCTCAGTAAGCTTGAAGCTAGCCCCTCAGTAAGCATGAAGCTAGCCTCTCAGTAAGCTTGAAGCTAGCCCCTCAGTAAGCTTGAAGCTAGCCCCTCAGTAAGCTTGAAGCTAGCCCCTCAGTAAGCATGAAGCTAGCCCCTCAGTAAGCATGAAGCTAGCCCCTCAGTAAGCTTGAAGCTAGCCCCTCAGTAAGCTTGAAGCTAGCCCCTCAGTAAGCATGAAGCTAGCCCCTCAGTAAGCATGAAGCTAGCCTCTCAGTAAGCTTGAAGCTAGCCCCTCAGTAAGCATGAAGCTAGCCCCTCAGTAAGCTTGAAGCTAGCCCCTCAGTAAGCTTGAAGCTAGCCCCTCAGTAAGCTTGAAGCTAGCCCCTCAGCGAGCTTGAAGCTAGCCCCTCAGTAAACTTGGATCAATCAAAGCGGGGAACATAGAACCCGGGGAACATAGGACCCGGGGAAGATTGAAACTGAGGGGTTAGCTTCAAGCTTACTGAGGGGATCATCCCTATGTTCCCCGGGTCCTATGTTCCCCGGGTCCTATGTTCCCCGGGTTCTATGTTCCCCGCTTTGATTGATTAATAGATTGAACATTTTATAAATTTTTATTATTTTATTAATTATTAATGTCCGCCTTGTTTCGAACGGTTAAGCTTAGGCCCTCTTTCGAACTGGTTAAGGTTAGAGTTTGGAATCAGGGCTGGTGGTCTAAAATGTTCAATCAATCAATCAATCAAAGCGGGGAACATAGAACCCGGGGAACATAGGACCCGGGGAACATAGGACCCGGGGAACATAGGGATGATCCCCTCAGTAAGCTTGAAGCTAACCCCTCAGTTTCAATCTTGGACGATGCTAACAAGCTATATTGGGAAAACTGAAGGACAAATCGATGGCTGAAGAGCAAAACCTTCTATCTGCATAAAAAGTGGGGAACAACCTCCTATCTGCACTTTGCGAGGCACTAATAGCCTACCTGGTCGGTATTGTTAACACATAATATTTACATTTACATTTAAATTTAGCTTGACGCTTTTATCCAAAGCGACAAGTTTTGTACTCTTTCAGCTGAGTAACAATGTTCATCAAACAGTGTTGAAACGTGGGTGCTGCGGTGTTGAGTGCATAGTAGTAAAAACTAAAAACATATTAGCATAGTAAGTAGTAATAATAGGCAAGTTAGATTATTTAATGGCAAAGTGCATGATAGTAAAAGACTGTACAAAGGTTAGTTTTTAATTTCTTTAATTTCAGATGTTGATTGAAGAAACGTGTGTCGGGTTTCAGCTGTCCTGACTGGTGGGAAGTTCGTTCCACCATTGTGGAGCAAGGACCGAGAATAGCCGGCATAATATAGTAATATAGTCCAAAAACAATTCCGAGAAGTCTTTTTTCGTTTTCTCAAAAAAATAAATCTTTCAGATATAGGAGGTTTTGCTCTTCGAAATGTTATTTTCTCTCAACAACACAATATGAAAGATGTCTGGTAAAGAAAAATAACTCACCAAAAGAAAAAAGAAAAAGAATAATAAAAAGAAAACACACCAAAATACCCCTTTAACTTTTTTTTTTTACTTCTATCTACAAAGACTGGTATTCATCTGCAGTGAGGAGGTGCTCCCCCCCACCCCCCCCCCCCCCCCCCCTGACCGGCTTCCTCTCCCAGGTCCAGCCCCCGCCCCGCTGCTGGGCCTTCAGTGTTGACCTGTTTGTTTTGTTTATATTTAGGGTTCTTCAAGGAGAGTGGTTTCCAGACCTCTTAGTAACGCAATTATATGTCTCCTCTCCGCCGGAATGTCAGTTCCTGACATAATTCCTCTGAAGTTGTATTTCTGGATTGTGTGCATGCATTGAGTGCAAGAGGTGAGAAGTACGTTTACTCTACTGGGGTTTAATCTGAGGTGAAAAGTACTTTTACTCTACTGGTGTTTAATCTGAGAGTGAAAAGTACTTTTACTCTACTGGTGTTTAATCTGAGAGTGAAAAGTACTTTTACTCTACTGGGGTTTAATCTGAGAGTGAAAAGTACTTTTACTCTACTGGTGTTTAATCTGAGAGTGAAAAGCACTTTTACTCTACTGGGGTTTAATCTGAGAGTGAAAAGTACTTTTACTCTACTGGTGTTTAATCTGAGAGTGAAAAGTACTTTTACTCTACTGGGGTTTAATCTGAGAGTGAAAAGTACTTTTACTCTACTGGTGTTTAATCTGAGAGTGAAAAGTACCTTTACTCTACTGGGGTTTAATCTGAGAGTGAAAAGTACTTTTACTCTACTGGGGTTTAATCTGAGAGTGAAAAGTACTTTTACTCTACTGGGGTTTAATCTGAGAGTGAAAAGTACTTTTACTCTACTGGGGTTTAATCTGAGTGGAGTGTTTCCATTATCAGAGGGAATATAATTTGACAAATGTTACTATAAAAGAAGGAAGGGTCGTCACGTCAGAACACCAGCGTTCTATACCAAGGAAAATATAAAAGAAGGAAGGGTCGTCACGTCAGAACACCAGCGTTCTATACCAAGGAAAATATAAAAGAAGGAAGGGTCGTCACGTCAGAACACCAGCGTTCTATACCAAGGAAAATATAAAAGAAGGAAGGGTCGTCACGTCAGAACACCAGCGTTCTATACCAAGGAAACTATAAAAGAAGGAAGGGTCGTCACGTCAGAACACCAGCGTTCTATACCAAGGAAACTATAAAAGAAGGAAGGGTCGTCACGTCAGAACACCAGCGTTCTATACCAAGGAAAATATAAAAGGAGGAAGGGTCATCACGTCAGAACACCAGCGTTCTATACCAAGGAAAATATAAAAGAAGGAAGGGTTGTCACGTCAGAATACCAGCGTTCTATACCAAGGAAACTATAAAAGAAGGAAGGGTCATCACGTCAGAATACCAGCGTTCTATACCAAGGAAACTATAAAAGAAGGAAGGGTCATCACGTCAGAACACCAGCGTTCTGGGGCGGCCGGGTAGCGCAGCGGACTAAGCGTCTGTCTACCACCACAGAGCCAGTGGGATCGAATCCGGCTGTGGTGCCTCCGGCTCGGCCGACCGTCCACACTAACACAATTGGCAGTGTTAGCGGGTGGGAAACTCGGCGAGGGTGGGTTCTGGTCGTTGTAAACAGCGACTCCTACAGTTCGGTCGGGGCGCCTGCACAGCAAGGGAAGGATCTGGGAGAGGTATAGTGTGACCTTCCACATGTTACACTCCCCCAGTGAGAGTCCGCGCTGCCAGGTGAAAAGAAGCGGTGGGCTGGCTGGCTACACGTGTGTCGGAGGAAGCATGTGATAGTCTCCGCCCTCCCAGACCGACGGTAGGGGGTAGAGTGCGCAACGACCAGGAAGGGGATTGGGAATTGGCATAACGACTAACATTGGGATGGGAGAAAAACGGAAAAAAGGGGGAAAAGGATAATAATAAAAAAAAAAATACCAGCGTTCTATACCAAGGAAACTATAAAAGAAGGAAGGGTCGTCACGTGAGAACACCAGCGTTCTATGCTCCGCTTGGTGCCAGAATTTGATGTCAGTTCTATTGAAGCCTGTATTAAAATTCAAAATTGACTAGCTATCTGAGAAAATAAATACATCAACCAATATATATATATATGTTTAATTAAGCATTACATCACGCGCAGGAGTGGTTTGTGAACAATAAACCATGCCTAGGGGTGGTCGTTAGACCCCCCTAGGCATGGTTTATTGGTCACAAATCACGACTACAAGTGGTGTAAAGCTTTTATACAACTGCCAGATTCATCCAACCTTATTTCTATACAATAAACACACATTAATCGAAGATTTATTGAAAAAACCATCCGCCAGAAAAAGTAGTTCCCACAACTACAAAAAAGACAAGTTGCCTCCATGTGGAAGCAGCTTGAAGTGCATCCAACCAAACTAACACATCCAACTGTGTATTATTGGAATGATTGAGAGAAGTTGCCTCATGTGGAAGCAGCTTGAAGTGCATCCAACCAACTAACACATCCAACTGTGTATTATTGGAATGATTGATTGAACATTTTATTACCAGATGCAGAATGGGTACAATACAGTACGGCTCAATACACACAATTGTTAAGGGGATGCAGACCTACTTTCCATAGAACTTCATTCTTAGATGCTTCTATATAAAGTAGGTAAAACAAATTAAAACGTTTTCTTTGCCCTATAGGAAAAAAACGTTTTCTTCGCCCTATTTTTTTATTTATTTCTTTTAGCCTAAACTTAACCAGTTGGAAACCAGGGGTACAGTAATAAAATTAGCAATCAACCAATCAATCAATTCAATAGACCATGCTCACTTAAAACAGCGCTGCTTCTCTCTCAGTCTGACTCCCCCGCTGTTGCAGACAGGAGTGTGTGTGTGTGTGTGTGTGTGTGTGTGTGTGTGTGTGTGTGTGTGTGTGTGTGTGTGTGTGTGTGTGTGTGTGTGTCACAGTGTGTGTGTGTGTGTGTGTGTGTGTGTGTGTGTGTATGTGTGTGTGTGTGTGTGTGTGTGTATGTGTGTGTGTGTGTTTGTGGGTACGCCAGCGTCGGACAGTGTGAGAGTGAACGCTGCAGTCAGTGGGAAGGAAGTAGAAATTTAAATCAATCAATTAATCAATCAATCAATCCGCGATTTTTCTTTTGTTCTAGATTGACTCAAGACCCATCAATTACATCATCCAACATTGTTTAAAGGACTAACACATTCCCCTTGACAGAATCGCTTCATATTTAGTCGTTATGGTGCTATCAACATATCCATTTGTTGTCCGCGATCTTGTTTTCTCCCGGAGTGAGCCGGGGAGTGATATGTGATTCGGTTGTGGGCGGGTCCTGAGCCCAGGACCGTGGATTGTTGCCAATAAAGACGTGTAAATGGCCAATCAGAATCGAGAAATTTGCATGCCGTTGTATAAATTTTAATATACCGTATAACTTTCCCCACAACTCTGAGTTGAAAATGTATTCTCCAAAACTGCACCTTTAAGTACATACAATACTTGAATATGTTTACTTGAGTAGAAGAGAGAGAGAGAGAGAGAGAGAGAGAGAGAGAGAGACACGGACAGACAGACAGACAGACAGACAGACAGACAGACAGGCAGGCAGACAGACAGACAGACAGACAGACAGACAGACAGACAGACAGACAGACAGACAGACATACAGACATACAGACAGACAGACAGACAGACAGACAGACAGACAGACAGACAGACAGACAGACAGACAGACAGACAGACAGACAGACAGACAGACAGACAGACAGACAGACAGACAGACAGACAGACCGATCGATTTTGGCTGTTCACATTAACCGTCTGTAGTGTGGTGGTGGTAGTGGAAGGGTTAACCTTCTGTAGTGTGGTAGTGAAAGGGGTAACACTTTGTCGTGTGACAGTGACAGGGTTATTAAAGGTGTCATGCAGTGCTATTCCTAGCACTATTTGGGCAACTTTACACACTTCCTGTGAGTCTATGTAACACATGTGTAATTTTTATTCCAAAAATAATCATTGTTTTATATTTCTAATCTTGTACTCAAAACCAGCATTTTTCAGCCTCATGAAATCAGGCTATTATTGGCTTGGCTCCACCCACACTTTGAGTGACAGCCACCCACCAAATAGCTCCGCCCATCTCCCCGTCATTCCATCCAGGTAGAGGTCTGAGGTCTTAGGTTTCAGGTTTTTATTTCGACACGCAAAAACATATACCGATTTTACTAACTAATACAACATGGATGTACATTATGTTTGGGATCCAGAGAGCGACCCACAGTTTGATCCCGAAGAAGAAGAAGAAGGCGATTTGCTACAGCGAGGCTTACATTACATCGTTTCCGATTGGTAAGTTGATTAATTGCACTATTAGTTACTTACTGTTATATAATAGTTGTGTACTTCTGTCGCGCGCGGCCCGTCGAAAACACACACTCACTAACGTTAGATTGTACTGACACTAACCCCCAAACAACAGCGATCGAGGCTTACGTTACATCGTTTCCGATTGGTAAGTTGATTAATTGCACTATTAGTTACTTACTGTTATATAATAGTTGTGTACTTCTGTCGCGCGCGGCCCGTCGAAAACATTGGCGACCAGTCTTGCGCCGATTTATAGGCCAGAGGACAGAGGTTTGTTTACAAACCGATGTACTTTCTAAGAGCTATATATATAATTTATAGTATTGCTATCTGTCCATTCTCATTGTCACTTGAGTGCATAAACCGTGCCTTCATAATGGCTTAAAGAAAATAAAAATCCATCGGTTGGTTGTCATTTTATAGCGTCGTGAATATATGGTTTATCGCACTTTTCGTCTCGTCTTTTTTCCCGGGAGCTAGATAATAGGCTAAACGTTGGCGCCGTTATATCAAACGCCATTTCTGCTGTATATATACAAATGAAATAAAACAAACTGCGTAGCATCCGGACTATTACAGAGCATCTATGGATGAAATGGGGGCGGCGGGGAACGCCGATTAGTATTATTGATTAGCAATACAGTGTGCGTTCAGGTAGCCAATGTCAGTGATCGATCACGTTAGGTTTTAAAACAATGTCCAATCCAGCTGTAATTTGGGGGAATAGTATCCTACCGTCAGGCCATGTGATCGCCGGCAGCATTTCGTCATTAGTCATCGGAAAATCGGTAGCTCTACAACCAGGAACATTACATCTGCGGGGTTTGCTGCTCATCGTGAAATTGAGGCGAGTGACGGCAATTTCTGTTTCCAGGTTGTATCGGCTCCAGGTACCAAGAATGGAGGCGGGCATTAGGTAAAACCACACAGCCAATCACATCACCTTGCGCTATAAACAGCGCCCTGTGACGTTGCCCAGCTCGTCAAATCAACATGACCTGATTTACTAGAGGCAAACAGGGGATGGGCTGTAGCTGAGGAATTCGTCAATATAGTATTTAGGCCCAAAAACACATTGATACGAACTCCTATTACTATAATACAATGCTAGAGACTGAAAAATGACATTTATAACGCATAGCCCCTTTAACCTTCTGTATTGTCGCAGTGAAAGGGTTAACCATTTGGTAGTGTGGTAATGAAAGGGTTAAAGAGCGCCGCCCCCTGACTCACATGGTGAAGTTGGAGATGAAGGCGGAGGCGGGCAGGTCCACCTCGAAGGCGGCCTCCTTGGTGACGGGCAGCTGGTTCCACACGGAGCTCTGGACCGTGGTGAGGGCGTAGCGGGACACCACCCAGCACTTCACATGGTAGTCTGTCACCTTGAGCTGGCAACAGATCAGCACATAGATCAATCAACTCTATTGATATAATAATAATAATAATAATAATAATAATAATAATAATAATAATAATAATAATAATAATAATAATAATAATAATAATAATAATAATAATAATAATAATAATAATAATAATAATAATAATAATAATAATAATAATAATAATAATAATACTAATAATAATAATAATAATAATAATAATAATAATAATAATAATAATTAATAATAATAATAATAATAATAATAATAATAATAATAATAATAATAATAATAATAATAATAATAATAATAATAATAATAATAATAATAATAATAATAATAATAATAATAATAATAATAATAATAATAATAATAATAATAATAATAATAATAATAATATAATAATAATAATAATAATAATAATAATAATAATAATAATAATAATAATAATAATAATAATAATAATAACAATAACAATAACAATAATCATAATCATAATCATAAAATAATAATAATAATAATAATAATAATAATAATAATAATAATAATAATAATAATAATCATAATAATAATAACAATAATAATAATAATAATAATAATAATAATAATAATAATAATAATAATAATAATAATAATAATAATAATAATAATAATAATAATAATAATAATAATAATAATAATAAATAATAATAATAATAATAATAATAATAATAATAATAAACTTTATTTGTATAGCACCTTTCATACAATAATTGCTTCACGGCAGCAAAAAAAAGACATACAAAAGTGGCATAAAATGAGCACAACATTTTCAAAAAAGTACAAAATAAGTAGAAAAGAGACAGCAGCCAAACAGAAAAAAGGAAAACAAGGTAAGGCATAGAACATTATTAAATCACATAGTTCTTCACATTAGGATCTAACATCGCAACAGGCCTCTTTGTTTACGGTTTGATCAATTTATGATCACAGGGACTTTAAACACACCCCTCAGTACCCTGGAGCCCACACCCCTCAGTACCCTGGAGCCCACACCCCTCAGTACCCTGGAGCCCACACCCCTCAGTACCGGAGATACTCCCCTGGAGCCCACACCCCTCAGTGCGGGAGATACTCCCCTGGAGCCCACACCCCTCAGTACCCTGGAGCCCACACCCCTCAGTACCCTGGAGCCCACACCCCTCAGTACCCTGGAGCCCACACCGCTCAGTACCCTGGAGCCCACACCCCTCAGTGCCCTGGAGCCCACACCCCTCAGTGCCCTGGAGCCCACACCCCTCAGTACCCTGGAGCCCACACCCCTCAGTGCGGGAGATACTCCCCTGGAGCCCACACCCCTCAGTACCCTGGAGCCCACACCCCTCAGTACCCTGGAGCCCACACCCCTCAGTGCGGGAGATACTCCCCTGGAGCCCACACCCCTCAGTGCGGGAGATACTCCCCTGGAGCCCACACCCCTCAGTGCGGGAGATACTCCCCTGGAGCCCACACCCCTCAGTGCGGGAGATACTCCCCTGGAGCCCACACCCCTCAGTACCCTGGAGCCCACACCCCTCAGTACCCTGGAGCCCACACCCCTCAGTACCCTGGAGCCCACACCCCTCAGTGCGGGAGATACTCCCCTGGAGCCCACACCCCTCAGTGCGGGAGATACTCCCCTGGAGCCCACACCCCTCAGTGCGGGAGATACTCCCCTGGAGCCCACACCCCTCAGTGCGGGAGATACTCCCCTGGAGCCCACACCCCTCAGTGCGGGAGATACTCCCCTGGAGCCCACACCCCTCAGTGCGGGAGATACTCCCCTGGAGCCCACACCCCTCAGTGCGGGAGATACTCCCCTGGAGGTATTTTCTCGCGATCTGACTTCCAGACATGAGTCTCTTACTGCTGGGCCCAGTCAAATATGTAATATTCCATCTGTTATAACAACACAAACTACTGAGTGCCTCTTTAAAGATATCTAAGTCCAATACACTTCTCATTTTAAGATTTTGCACATCACTGCTATAGGGTGAAAACCTTGTATCTCCATGTTTTTTTTTACTTGAGTCGTCAGTGTACATGGTGCTGTATGTTGTGAGGTAATTCCAGGACTCTAAGGACCATGACAGCCATTCAAAACCGCAATGTATAACTTCTAAAATACAATGTACAATTCATGAAAAGTCAACCCCAACCCGACAACAGCTACCGGTATATGCAATTCCCTCGATTTAAAGCCATCCAATAAACATCTGTAAACGTGAACAACTCTGTTCTCAAGCTACAAACCAGACAAGACAACCAAGACTAACAATCTCTGATGTCATCAAAACATACGGTCCGACACTGTTCCGAGACTAACAATCTCTGATGTCATCAAAACGTACGGTCCAGGCGCTCCCATAGTCCAGCAGACTGTACACAGAGCAGACTCCGCGGATGTCCGCGCGGCTCTTTGAGCTTTCATAGTCGAGCAGATCTCAGCGGACGTCCGCGGTCTATTTCCTACATTTCTCGCACCAGTTTTACTACATTTCCCACAATTCTGTCTGTTCAGCGGGAGAGAGAGGGAGAGGGAGAGAGAGAGAGAGAGAGAGAGACAGAGAGAGAGAGAGAGAGAGCGCGCTTCACGGGCTCATCTCTCTCCTCGCGCCACCAATCGCTCGCGCGGCGTCACATTAAATGCAGTTCGATGTCAACCAAAACGCCGAGCAGCGTTTTGTGTGACACCAAGTCAGCGGCGCGGATGTCCGCGCCTCAGAAAATAGGAGCGTCGCACCTGTGGGTCTGCTGTCCGCTGAGATCAAAGCTCAAGAGTCCGCGCGGACGTCCGCGGAGTCTGCTCTGTGTACAGTCTGCTGGACTATGGGAGCGCCTTAACACTGTTCCGAGATTAACCATCTCTGATGTCATCTGACACTGTTCCATTCACAATAAATCAGAACAGTGGGTTCTCAACTTTTGTCATATTAAAAAAAAAAATTGATACGCATAAGACCTCCGACCCCCATTTGGTAACACTATGTCTCTGGGATCCCCATCTGAGCAGATGTTTGTAGTTAGATATGATTAAATCCAGAATATCTGTACTGTAGCTGAGTAGATAACAGTAGAGAAGGTAACACCTATGTTCAGAATACACACACACATCCACATGCACACACTCACTTTAAAACATTCACCTTTAACATTCACTTAGACACTTTAAACACGTTTTAACACGACACCTATGTTATCTATTTATTACTAAAAGATTTGCACTACCTCATTTTGCATCTTTGCATTTTGTTGCATGTTATACTTAACATGGAAACAACATGTTAACTATATTCATGGTAAAATATCAGCAGCAGTCAGTAGCAATGCTGTATAAATGTAAGGATATATTAAACTATAAAGCCTTGTACATAATTTACTGCTCACTTATACTTCCTTACATATATCTTACTGTGTGGGGGTCGACATTTAAAAAGACTGTAAATCCGATAGTCTTACTGCAAAAGCAGGCCATTCGGAGCCTTTATAAGGCTGGTTACTATGACCACACAAATCCACTGTTTATAAAGTCTCATGTTATGAAATTTAATGATTTGGTTTATTATAAAATTATGCAAATAATTTACAGAGCTCAAGCAAAGTTACTCCTGGACGGTGTGCAAAGGTCTTTTTCAATACATGAAAGAAAATATGATTTGAGAAACATTTGTACATTTACTGTTCAAAAAGCTAAGAAAGGGATTAAAAGGAAATGTATTTATATTGTTGGGGTACTACTACTACTACTACTACTACTACTACTACTACTACTACTACTACTACTACTACTACTACTACTACTACTACTACTACTACTACCACTACTACTACTACTACTACTACTACTACTACTACTACTACTACTACTACTACTACTACTACTACTACTACTACTACTACTACCACCACCACTACTACTACTACTACTACTACTACTACTACTACTACTACTACTACTACTACTACTACTACTACTACTACTACCACTACCACTACCACTACTACTACTACTACTACTACTACTACCACCACCACTACTACTACTACTACTACTACTACTACTACTACTACTACTACTACTACTACTACTACTACTACTACTACTACTACTACCACTACCACTACTACTACTACTACTACTACTACTACTACTACTACTACTACTACTACTACTACTACTACTACTACTACTACTACTACTTTAGTTTTGTATAGTGTTTCTTTATTGGTTAAGTGGTCTTTATTCTTGTTACTTTTTTTTTTTTTACTGTATGAAGCACAATCTCAGAGGGCTCATACAGAACCAAGCATTTCACTGTAATGTACATGTAGCTTATATGTGACAAATAAAACAAAACTTGAACTTGAAACTTGAAACAGAATAATCTAATATACTCTCGCAATATATTCACTTGTTGGTCTAACTTTTACTGAATGAAATAGTTAAATTGATGCCCTGTTTAGACGGAAACGCTAGCAGGTGAATCCGCAAAAATATTTTTTCGGATGTGCCTTTTGTTTATACGGCAACAGCGTTTTTACGGGGTGAAACCGCAAAAAAGTGAGACCACCTTCCTGGGTGGAATTCCTAGAAACGATAAACCTTTGCGCTATCATCTAAACTGTCAAACCGCATAAAACTATGACGAAAGGGTTCTCAAGGCTCTCGTTGCGCGTACTGCTTACATCACAGGCATGCGCCAGTAGCCTAGAAGCGTAAACAAAGCATGTCTGATTCTATCCATGGCGATCACCTGAAGGCTACATTGGCAGCACTTTTAAATACACAAGAATCTGTCCCGCGGCTATCGCACTGTCTGTGAGTGACTCTGCTTTGGTCCAATCACATTCCCCCACCCACAGGCTGCGAATCAGAGGCAGAGTAGGGCGGGTCTTCACAGCACGTCATGTGACATATGCGCCAATCGTGTGACAGCGGGGCTCCGTCATCTCGAGTCTTTACAGCCTCGTCTGCACGCAGAATTCCATCCCAAAACGATAGTCTAAACGCAACATTAAAAGTGAGACCGCAAGTCGACTTTTGCGGTTTCTGTTCAATAATAATAATAATAATGACTTGGATTTATATAGCGCTCTTCACTGACCCAGAGCGCTTCACAGAGTCCATTATTCGTTCATACACAGTCATACCGGTGGTGGTAAGCTACAATTGCAGCCAGAGCTGCCCTGAGGCAGACTCACAGAAGCGTGGCGAATAATCAACGCCTACGGCCCCTCCGACCACCACCAACATTCATTCACATGCATACACATTCATACGAGGCAAGTAGGTTAAGTGTCTTGCCCAAGGACAGTGGGATGGACATGGGCTTGAGCGGGATTCGAACCACCAACCCTTGGATCATTGGACAACCCGCTCTACCCCTGAGCCACGCCGCCCCACTCTCTCCGTCTAAACATGGCCTGAATCATTCCACATTTTACTGGAGACCCCCCTGGACCCCCCCCCCCCCCCCCAAGAGGACCCCCGGGGAGCCACTGAGAGGAGCCGCTGTCATGGATTAGCGAGTTCTTCTGCACTCTAATGGAATTCATTTCACAGAACAAAATGTTTCGGACAAAATGTTTCAGAAGGCGCCCAGGCAGGGGAGACCGTCCTACTGTAGATAGATACTGTTGCAGGCTCCTCTTTCATCTCACACAGAGGTTGTTCTTAATGGAGTCGTATATCAGCGGTGGCCTCAAAGCGGAGGAGGGGACGGACAAGCTCCTCTCTCACTAGCCATTACTCGCTAATACTGTACTGTACATACTGAGCTGTCCCGGGGCATAGGAAAATATAATCATAAATGAGGGCCACATGGCTGCAGGGTCAGGGGATGAGGGCCACATGGCTGCAGGGTCAGGGGATGAGGGCCCCACATGGCTGCAGGGTCAGGGAATGAGGGGCCCACGTCGCTGCAGGGTCAGGGGATGAGGGGGCCACATGGCTGCAGGGTCAGGGGATGAGGGGCCACATGGCTGCAGGGTCAGGGGATGAGGAGGGCCACATCGCTGCAGGGTCAGGGGATGAGGGGCCACATGGCTGCAGGGTCAGGGGATGAGGGGCCACATGGCTGCAGGGTCAGGGGATGAGGGGCCACATGGCTGCAGGGTCAGGGGATGAGGGGCCACATGGCTGCAGGGTCAGGGGATGAGGGGCCACATGGCTGCAGGGTCAGGGGATGAGGGCCACATGGCTGCAGGGTCAGGGGATGAGGGGCCACATGGCTGCAGGGTCAGGGGATGAGGGGCCACATGGCTGCAGGGTCAGGGGATGATGAGGGCCACATGGCTGCAGGGTCAGGGGATGAGGAGGCCACATGGCTGCAGGGTCAGGGGATGAGGGGCCACATGGCTGCAGGGTCAGGGGATGAGGGGCCACATGGCTGCAGGGTCAGGGGATGAGGGCACGGCCCGCCACCTCCCTCTCCGCCTGGCATCTAGGAACACTGGGGTTGGCTCTACTGAAAGCACACGTGTTGCATAAACCTCCTATGGAAACCGACACTACAAATATTTTACTCGTCATTTCAAGAAATCTTGCCAAGCCAAATTAGCTTTACTGCACTGGTTAGATTTGTTTACTTGTTTCGAGCACACATTTGCTTAAAACTCGTTTTTATTTCTTATCTTTGCAGTGCGGAGGCCTCTCTCCTGATTGGATAACGTGGGAATGGGATACCAGGAAATGTATTTATACTGTTTACTGTTGCAGAGCGGAGGGACTGGGAGACCCATGTTACTGATCAAACACTCTATATCAGCGATGACTGTCGGAGTGAAGGGCTATTATTTTAACATCTAGAACACTTATTTTAACAAGAAAATACCGCCTACAGCACCTTTCATGATGCTTTGGTTATGGCGGAGACTAGAGAGCCACTCTACTGAAAGCACATGTGTGCATAAACCTCCTATAGAGACCGACACTAAAAATCCGCACTAACTCTCAACCCGTATACGCCAACCCGCCCCCCCCCCCCCCCCCATCCTAAAGAGACCGTAGTGCATTCAGCATGGCCTGGTATGATTGGCATTGATGGGTCTTTCTTAACCCTTTCACTACCACAAACCAAATTTCCAAAAATGGCTGCCAGCGGTTACTGGCATAGAACACTTTGGCCACCAAAGCTATTGTTTCCATGTTTTTAACACAACAAATAGTATTTACATCCAAGTTAAAGTGAAGAACATGTTTTATTAATTTTTTTTTATAATTTCTATATTAAAAAAAAGTTATATATTTCAACAATTATACAACAATTTACAAAACAGTATCAACATTTCCCTTTGTATCCCCCCCCCCCCCCCCCCCCCCCCCCCCTACACACACACACACAAAATGGTGATAGGCCTATATTGTCCAATTAGACTGTAGCGATTACAGGGTTCAACTGGCAGTCTCCATCACAGAAGCAGAGGCCTGTGCCTTCTTGCACCTGCAGCGCTCTTTGCAACCACTCTTGTAGCCACAAGAGATCAGCTCGTGGCAGGATTATGTTGCTTGTGGCAATGTCGTCCAGTGGGGCTCAGACACATTGATTCTGTCTTCACCCACCCCCAGTCAATTGGTGATGGCAGCACAGGGTCTGGAGAAGCAGTGTCTTCCCCCAGATGTGACCACCCTGGTAGACAGCTCTCTTGACGTGCTCCACCACCAGAGCAGCTTGGGTAGGCCGAGTTTCCTTCTTGCCTGGTCCACCTTGGTGCAGCAGGTGCTGGTTCTGTCAAAAAGAAGTATGACAAACCTCTCAATAATGTTCACTGCATCATCTGGGATCTCCTTTGGTCCATTTGCCAGCATCAGTAGTGCATCTGTCTGTCAGGTGCAGCCTGTCCAAGCATGGCACATTGGAAGGGCACATGACATCTCTGGTCCGAGGCACGCAGCTATTTGGTGGGCTGCCAAGTAGCGAAAGCTCTTGCCAGTTCCGAACGCTAGCCACAGTTCACATCCAGCTGGTAGTTGTGTTATGGCAAACACAGCCAAGACCACAACACCAGTGTCAACAGTGCGAATGAGCAATTGGTGGTGGCCATGGATGCAGTGCAGCGTGTGATACATGCAGTAGCATACGACGATCTGCTTCTTCATGGCTGCATGGGGCCAGGGTGTGGAGATGCTGCAGTGGCTGTGTGCTGAGCACCCCCATCCCATCAATGAGGACAACCTCCTTGTCTTCCTCACTGAACACCTGAGAGAGGACCTTGGATAGGAAGCTGAATAGTTCTGTCTTGTTACTGTTAACCCGCAGAAAGTTCTGCCACTTTCCTGGTATGGCAGCCTTTCCCAACCACACGTCTCCTCCTTACACCCTTTCCACGCTTGACTCTTGCTGTGCCTTTCCGAGAGTCATCCTTGTAAGTATCCCAGACGAGGTCCACACGTGACACACGTGACACAGCTGAGAAGAGATATATGGGATGAAAACCTGCTGGGGCATATTCATCAAATGTCTTGGCACCTGCTGGCTTCATCATCTGAATGATGGCAGCTCCGTCAAGAACTACACATGCAGGTAGCATCAGGGGCTTTAGTCTGAGCTGGAGACAGGTCCTCCAGGCATTTCAGAAGGTCACTCTTGGTCCCAAGTCGTAATCTTCCTCCATCAGAGAGTGATATATTTTGATATTTTATTAGAGTCCTGGTGGCCATGCTTGGTTCTCATGCTGGAAGAAGTCTTGCAGGTTTCCATCTCTTGTTTGACAGCTAAGGTAGAGTCGTGAAAACAACTCAACGTCACTTTTCATTGATGTCAGCTGCTGCTTCTCCTTACTTGCCGTCTTTGGCGTTGAGCCAACAAACAGTTTCAACCGGTTGCGGTCGATTGTGTCATCAATGGGTTTTGTGTCCCTACACAATGGTATAGGGCACAGAGCCACCATGAGAATGCACCAGCACCACCATGTGGTTAATAAAATAAAATAATAATAATAATAATAATAGTAATATAAAGAATTTAAAAAAATAGTTTTTTGCTTTTGCAGTGGAAGTTTGGGGCCAGCTTATACCTCATACACTGTACTTACATTTGCACTTTAGTATGCTATAATATTGAAATTACATCTTTAAGTTGCAGGAAATAACAGCCTGCCATGAGAACTGTTTTATTGATTCACGGCACTATATATTAATATAATGAAATTACCAATTATTTTGTAAATGTCCTTAGAATGGTGAGTGAGTATTTTATTTGGTTCTCAGGGTTAGTGGGATCTAGATTTTACAGTTATTGCATGCAAATCCAATAGACCACCGTAACACTTCCGGGATTCTGAAATCAGGGAGGAGATTGCGGGGGGTGCATATGAATGAATGTGGACGAGAGCCGTGATGTAAGTGGTTGCCGATACGGCTGTAGGGGTGCTAGAGACATGATCGAATAGACGTTTATGCGCCTCGCTCTCCTGAACACGGCGTGACCCATAACTAATCGATCAGAACTAAATCGGCAGAGAAAAAGCCCATTTTAAAGCACCTATTCCGCTTGGACATGCGCAGAGTGCCCATGGTGTCTGGACGACGCGAGATGACGCTCGAATGAATGTGGACCGTTCTATCAGAGGGGGGAGCTTCGGTGGCCATGTAAGTGGCTACAGACCGCTGCACTTAAATATAAACATTAGTCTACCTGGAGACTCAATGAGGTAATTGTAGATGTCGCCATAAGACACGTCTGGCCATTTAGTGGGATCATTTTTTCATTATCCTGTTCGGCTGGCCACCGAAGCTCCCCCCTCTGATAGAACGGTCCACATTCATTCGAGCGTCATCTCGCGTCGTCCAGACTCCATGGGCACTCTGCGCATGTCCAAGCGGAATAGGTGCTTTAAAATGGGCTTTTTCTCTGCCGATTTAGTTCTGATCGATTAGTTATGGGTCACGCCGTGTTCAGGAGAGCGAGGCGCATAAACGTCTATTCGATCATGTCTCTAGCACCCCCACAGCCGTATCGGCAACCACTTCCATCACGGCTCTCGTCCACATCCATTCATTTGACCCCCCCGCAATCTCCTCCTTGATTTCAATGTAACGCGGAAGTGTAGTGGTCTATGGGATAAGAAAGTTTGACCAAGCGCTGGTGGCCATTTTGAAAAATGCCTGCCACGGCCACCAGGGTGTTAGTTTGTAATATCCAGTTTTGTTTCCAATATATCTATCAACACATCTGCCAAATTTGGTGCTTTTATCACAAAATTAACAATTGGTTTGATATGTTGAGCTATGTCGCACCACTATACCACACTACAGAAGGTTAACCTTTCACTACCACACTACAGAAGGTTAACCTTTCACTACCACACTACAGAAGGTTAACCTTTCACTACCACACTACAGAAGGTTAACCTTTCACTACCACACTACAGAAGGTTAACCTTTCACTACCACACTACAGATGGTTAACCGTCTGTAGTGTGGTAGTGAAAGGGTTAAGGAAGCTGCTCTGTAACTCTGTCATAAGAGGGCAAAGAACCAGGATGTTATTTATGTGATTCGTTCCGAGACTGGTAAGGCACATCTTTGGAAAGTTATTCGCTGCATGTTTTCAACACAGATTTCTGCCAGTGGCAGAATATAGAGTGTCTGGTCAGTAGGATGGGTCTCTCAGTCCCTCCGCTCTGCAGTAAACACTAAATACATGTCCTGGTATCCTGTTCCAACTTTATCCAATCAGGAGAGAGAACCCTAGATATCTTGCCAAGCCAAATGTGCTTACTGCACTGGTAGTTTACTTGTTTCAATCACACATTTGCTTACAACTTTTTTTCTTTTTCTTTCTTATTTTTGTCAGATCTTCTCTGCAGTGTGGAGTTCTCTCTCCTGGTGGGATGGATGGGATACCAGGAAATGTATTTCCTGTTTACTGCAGAGCGGAGGGACTGGGAGACCCATGTTACTGACCAAACACTCTATATCAGTGAGGACTGTCGGAGTGTAGAGCTATTATTTTAACATGTAGACAACTTATTTTAACATGTAGACCACTTATTTAAACAAGAGAATACCACTTACAGCACCTTTCATGATGTTTTGGTTATGGCGGAGAGCCATTGAACATCAATATCACTTACAAGATACATGGCAGACAGTACTTTTAGGCAAACTTACCACTGGCTTCCCGAGTTTGCTCTGACGTTTTACTCTCTGAAAGGAAAAAACAAAGCAGTGAGCACAGCACCTGAATGGACCTATCTCAAGCCCCGCCCTCTTTTCCTTGACCCTTCAATCACAACTGTCGCTTCTCAGAATGGCCATTCCCATTCGGATCAACATTCAGTGAATGAACGGGTCATTTGGCAGGTGCATGGGTAGCCTTAGCTATGTTTCAACCGTGTCAATCCAAACGGGCCCCGCCCGCTAGCAGGACCCCGGGTTGACAAAACAAACGCAAATGTGCACACTGTGCCAATGCACCCACCCTCTGGAACTCCCTCCCTCCAGACATCTGCAACACTACATCCCTCCTTCAAATCACTACTCAAATCTCACCTCTTCACCAAATGTATTAATGACTCAAGTTCAAGTTTTCAAGTTTGTTTTTATTTGTCATGTATAAGGTACATGTACATTACAGTGAAATGCTTGGTTCTGTATGAGCCCCTGAGAATGTGCTTCATACAGTAAAAAAGTAAGTAAAAGAGGAATAACACTATACAATATACAATACAATATACAAACTAAAGTACAACCTAAGTACAATAAAGTGAGAATGCAGACAATGAGGTACAAAAACCTTTTAAGGCAAGGTGCAAATGCAAATGAGGTATGAATGTAGTGCAAATCTCTTTAATAAATAGATAAATATAATGTAGTGTTAAAGTGTCTAAAGTGAGTGTTTGTTTAAAGTGAGTGTGTGCATGTGGATGTGTGTGCAATGAGTGTAGATGGATGGGTTGATGATGTTACATAGAGTCATTGAGCCTCCTGATGGCCAGGGGATAGAAGTTCCTTCTGAGTCTCTCTGTACCGGCCATGAGACTTCGGTAGCGCTTGCCTAACCGCAGCAGTGCAAAGAGGCAGTTGTTTGGGTGACTAGAGTCTTTGGTTATTATCTTAGCCTTTGCCCTGCAACGCTTGGTATAAATATCCTGGAGAGTGGGAAGCCCACCTGGGAAGCCCACCTCCAATTGTGCGTGTGGCTGATCGGGCCATTCTCTGCAGTCTGCTGCGGTCGTGTGCGCTGCTATTCCCAAACCAGGAGGTGATGTTACCAGTCAGGATGCTCTCTAGTGTGCATGAGTAGAAGTTCTTAACCTGTTAAGCACTATTTTCTGAAAATCCGCCTAAAAATACACACCTAAGTAATGGAAGATTGCTTCACTTCTACAAGGCCCATTTGCATGTTCTTGGTATCTAGGGGGACATCTACAGTATGGATCTCATGGAATGTATTCCCAGTGTCAGAAATATTGTCTGTTACTAGGCTTGAGTAAATTGTGATGAAACTAAAGAGAATATAAATTATGATTTTTCTTTGCATCTTTGACACCATGCTAAAAATGACCAGACATGAAAGACTGCCACTGAGCTTGTTCAGCACCTTCTTGAGATCATGTGTACAAGAAATCTAAGCAAATGAATAAAAGGAACATTAAACATAATGTTTTGTAGATACAGTACTGAATTCTGCCATCCGGACACATGCAATTTGAAATATTATTATAGAATATAGAATACCAGGCCTATAAATTACCTTATTATAGCCAACTTGCACATCTATGGATCGGGCCAAATATCATCTTTCAAATGGCAGAGTTCAATTTGGATTTAGTATCTCCAGGCGTGCACTGAAGAAAATCTACTGTATGTACAGTGCTATTCTTATAATGGATATGGCTCCGCCATTTTGGATCGGATTGCAACGGAGATTGTTGCTAAATGTTCACAGAAGGTAGACACACTAACTGCGCTCCAATCTATGCCAATAACGTTCAGTTTTGTGATAGAGAATCCCGAGAACTAAGAGAAATAAAATGCATACAGAAGTAATTTGCTTGCAGGAAGCTGGAATCGGCTGGGACATTTCAACACTCATTGAGAGCTCATTGGATGCCCTCTCCTCATATGACTACAACTGGCGATGCGCCGCTAATTCAAAATTCCATAAACTAAAATCTCACTAATAATAACACTTTGGTAAACAAACATATTGCTGAAAATATACACTATGACTGCTGGTTAGGGTCTTTACTCTTGGATACATTTGGAGAAAGAAAACACTACTTAATGTCAATTAAGAGACTAATGTCAATGTCAATGGATAGATTGAGATTGATTTATGACGTGATGTCATTTGCGGTCCGCCTATGCACCGCTCGGGCTAAGGAGGTTAACGATCTTCTCTGACTCACTTTGAACTTCCTTAGGCGCCTAAGGAAGTAGATGTGTGGTCCATGTCAAGTCCTCGGATATGTGGACTCCGAGGTACTTGAAACTGTGTTCACTCTCTCGACTCTGCCTGACTTCCCTCCTTTACCCAATTGTCCCTCTGATTTCCTTCCCCTTAGTTTGTCCCCCTCTTTAATATAACCCATGAGGACGTGTGTTGTCGGGCCTTACAAAATAAGTTTGATAACAGAGGTATATGTCCCTCTTCTCTATTTCCTTCCCCTTAGTTTGTGCCCCTCTTCTGTTAAGCGCCTTGGGTTCCTTGGAAGATGAATCTAAATCATTGATAAATCTAAGAAATTATTATTATTATTATTATTATTATTATTATTATTATTATTATTATTATTATTATTATTATTATTATTATTATTATTATTATTATTATTATTATTATTATTATTATATTATTATTATTATTATTATTATTATTATTATTATTATTATTATTATTATTATTATTATTATTATTATTATTATTATTATTATTATTATTATTATTATTATTATTATTATTATTATTATTATTATTATTATTATTATTATTATTATTATTATTATTATTATTATTATTATTATTATTAATGTAGAAAGATTATGCATGACAGAAACGCCTGGACAGAAAGATGTTCACCGACTTGAACTACAAGTCTTTCACCACCAAGCAACCTTGTTCCTGACATAAACATTCTTGAACTTGAACTTGAACTTGAACTTCTCCGCGGTCTAACTGAACTGTGACGCGGCGAGTTGGGCACAGTGGCTACAGTATAGCTTCCCGCTTGAATTTGCCCAAAACGTTATATTTTCATGAATGAAAATGAATCATTAATTTTTTTCGTGATTCTGGATGAGGTAGAATACAATATACCTCGTGGTTTACTGTTTCATTTGATATACAGTATGGCATGTCGCTGTAGTATTATGCATTAAAGGGGAACTATTTTACTATTTCTTTCACTATTTGGGCACTTTTACACAATTCCTGTGAGTCTATGGAACACCTCTGTAATATATATATTTTTTTATTCATTGTTTTGTATTTCTAATCAAGTCCTCAAAAACAGCATTTTTCTACCTCAAGATCTCGAGCTGTTTTGAGCCTGGGCTCCTAAACCACTGTGCAGCGTCGTCTTCGCCTGAACATTAACATGCAGCGGTGTCTTTATGACATCACATATAGGCACATTTTCAAATGACTCAGTTCAGTGAGGGTGAATATTGTGAGAGGAGAATTGGAAGAATGCGCCAATATGAGAATTTTGAGACATAGATCATATTAATATAAGTTCACATAGCTAGGAAACAATGCTAAACACTCAAAAAGGCCATTTATAAGATAGTTCCCCTTTAAGGGGCGACAGTGGCTGGGGAGGTAGAGCAGTCATCTAGTAATCCGGCGGTTCCTGGTTGGATTTCCGCTCCCCCCGGGCAGCGCGTCGAAGTGTCCTTGAGCAAGACACTTAACCCCCTAACTGCTCCTGGTGAGCAGGTTGGCACCTTGCATGGTTGCCTCTGCCGTGAATGTGTGAAAGCGCTATATAAATGCACCATTTAAGATTTTAGGGCTGGAAAGTAAGCATGCACGCAGGCTCTCTCTCTCTCTCTCTCTCTCTCTCTCTCTCTCTCTCTCTCTCTCTCTCTCTCTCTCTCTCTCTCTCTCTGCTTGCCTTGCACCCCACCATTTGAGAATCACCACCTAGTACCCAGGAACTAATGTATATGGCCCCTATATCCTCATGTAAATGTACATGCCGGGGGGGGGGTTAGAATAAGACAAGGGCCCCATATTTGACGTTGAACCGGGCCGCTTGAACCGTAAGGCCGCCTATGGGCAGGTGACGCCATAAAACGACAGCCATAGAATGTTTGATAATGTTGCCATGGAAACCAACATCCCATCATCATCTGTGGTGGTGCATCAGTCAGTGAGCCCCGCGGGACCCGGACAGTAGAAAACAGTTTCAGTGGAATTGCGCTGCAAGATAGCAGCTAGGAGGTTTTTATTTCCCGTTGAAGTGTTTTGTTATAGCTAATATCAATAGCTGATATCAAATGTAGTTTAGGATGGTTATGTTGTCAAGTTGAAACCACGAATATTAAATGGTAAATGGCTGCATTTATATATCTCTTTAACCAAAGCGCTTTGCAATTTGTTCCTCACATTTGCCCCGTTCACTCACACGTTCACACACAGACGGCGGAGGCGACCATGCAAGGTGCCAACCTGCTCATCGGGGGCAGTTAGGGGTTAAGTGTCTTGCTCAAGGACACTTCGACACACTGCCCGGGAGGAGGGGGAATCGAACCGGGAACCTCCGGATTACCAGACGACTGCTCTACCTCCCCGAGCCACTGTATTATTAGTCTATACTGGACGGACAACATGCTGTGTGGACATTATGTGGAATGATCTTTCTCAGTCCCTGGGGGAAAGCCTGGTCCTAAGCCTGTAATGTGGAGGTCATTTATGCTCCAACAGTAGTTAAATGTAAACAGACTGCCCCCCAAAGGCAATTTGATTTAGAATTTTATGTGCAATGCTAAGGGCCTCATGGGTAATGTCTAAAACGTGTGATGGCGGCTGCTTTTACGATCTAAAGTACGCATTAATGGCAAACAAAGTTTGCACAAGTTGAAAATACGATATGAAAAGTGACTTTCTCCTGTACCTATACGCCAACATTATCCAAATACTATATTTTGTTTTCAAATAGATGCCTCCTTTTTTGTGTGTATAATCTCCACAATCTGTGAGGTGAAGGTTGGGTCTAGATTTGTGTGTCAAAATAGTCTGAATCAAAGCCATTCATGAATGGAGGCGAACCGGAGCTGGACATAAACGCCCCACTGTACACCGGGGGAGGCAGCGTGGCTGGGGTGCACATGGTCATTCTGCACACAAATCATTGCTGTGTCAATACATTACCGCACATCCTGGAGATTGCTGGGAATTTAACATAAATAAAAAGCTTTAGGGGTGGACTGGAAACCTTACAACTATAATATATATATATATATATATATATATATATATATATATATATATATATATATATATATATATATATATATATATATATATATATATATATATATATATATATATATATATATATATATATATATATATATATATATATATACATACATACATATATATAAAGTAAAGTGTTTATACCTGCACGTGGAGCCACTGTTTTGATGAGATCTGCGTTATTATCATAAAATCTAGCCTACCAGATCCCATTTTCAAAAAATAAAATAAAAAATGGCTTTTGTATTTTTTTACGTGTAGAAAAAAATGCAATAGTAACCTACCTATACACTTTAACCCTTTCACTGCCACACTACCAAAGGGTTAA
Organism: Notolepis coatsorum; assembly: GCF_963971535.1. Classification (NCBI taxonomy): domain Eukaryota; kingdom Metazoa; phylum Chordata; class Actinopteri; order Aulopiformes; family Paralepididae; genus Notolepis; species Notolepis coatsorum. The sequence goes on along the minus strand of NC_140181.1, from coordinate 10,855,301 downwards.
CTCTTTCACTGCGACAATACAGAAGGTTAACCCTTTCACAACCACACTACAGAAGGTTAACCCTTTCACTACCACACTACAGAAGGTTAACCCTTTCACTACCACACTACAGACGGTTAACCGTCTGTGTGGTAGTGAAATATTAACTTTCTGTAGTGTGGTAGTGAAAGGATTAACGCCATGTGTGAGTGACTTGAGGTTTGAGATCCTTTGAGTTTTTTGGAGGGGAAGGGGGGGGGGGGGGGGGGGGGGTTAAATTAACAAGTGGCTAGCCTATGTATTATTTATTTTTATTTTTTTACAACACTCTATACAGAATGATCCGGTAATGAGGGGTGTGTAAAAGAAAATAGAGGAATATCATGCAAAACTCAAATAGACGTCCTGATATCAGGGTGATATGCTTCCTTTATTTTTTTTATATAATATATACTATTATGTTGGAATAAGACAAAACCTCACCTGTAAAAAGACACTCTTGACCCCCAGGCGCGCCTCATATTCCCCCGACAATCCATCTTGTGCGTAAAGAGCGACGATTAATAAGATGCATTGAATGTTTAAAGTCATTTTGCCCATGATGATAATAAAACAGCTTTATTATGCTCCAAAATGATGAATCGGCGAGTCCCCCCGGTCAGCAGTGGTCTCTCACGTTGCCAGGGTGAATGCAGCGCCTACACAGGCTACTATACATACGTGTGAGAAAGCTGTGCAAACCTCACATTTTACACAAGTTATTTCTGCAAGGGGCACTCTCTCTCTCTCTCTCCCCTCCCTCCCTCGGCTTAATCTAAACGGTCGGAAACCACTGTGGTGGTGATGATGATAAAATAATGGCAGGATGCTCGGAACAGTGAAGAACGCAACATCTGTGTCAGGTCATCGGATGGCGAAGAAGAGTTACGAGCCCAGAGAGGTTCAGGGAGAAGAGAGTTGATCGAGTCCCGCTGAGTTTGACAGAGTTGCCCTCCTTCGCCTGTGCCGCTGCACGCACACTGGAAACTTCACGGACTGCTGCCACCGGAGAGCATGAGAAATGACGAGTTATTAACCCATGAATGTCGACTATTTGTAAGAAAAACACCTCTCTCCCTCTCGCCCCCCCCTCTCCCTCTTTCTCTCCCTCCCCCTCCCTCGCCTCTCTCCCCCTCTCGTCCCCTCCTCTCCCTCTTTCTCTCCATCTCCCTCACCTCTCTCTCCCCCTCCCTCACCTCTCTCCCTCTCTCGCCCTCTCCCCCTCTCTCGCCCCCTCCTCTCCCTCTTTCTCTCCATCTCCCTCACCTCTCTCTCCCCCTCCCTCACCTCTCTCTCTCGCCCTCTCTCCCCCTCTCTCGCCCCCTCCTCTCCCTCTTTCTCTCCATCTCCCTCACCTCTCTCTCTCCCTCTCCCCCCCACCTCTCTCCCATTTAGAACTGCCTGTTTTTTCCCCCTTCCCTCCTCCTTTGAGTGAATTATGTTCAGTTATCTGAATTATTTCCAAATGTGGGCTTCATTTTCTCTGAATGTTCGTAAACAAAGACTCACTCTGTTGGCAGGGAGTCACAGACAAGGGCTGATGGGGGGGCAATTTAGTTAACTCTTTGTTAACTTAAGATAATACGAAAGCCATCAAAACACTCACAATGACACAAGTCAACGTTGTCAACCCAAGCCACACAGGGCAATTATTTTTAATGTGAAATGTTGTGAGTCTGAATACAAGACACGATTGGTTCTGTCGGTCAAGTAATCCCGCCCCCCCCCCCAGACTATATTTTATTTCCTTATAGTAAACACAGTGTGACACAGTATGACAGTATCATTAAGTCTGACAGCCAAGTAGGCTATACCTATATGTGACACAATTGATTTTACATCCACTTTCTGTTTGGGTACTATCCATGGTGCTGATTCCTACTTACAGAGTAATTACATCACCAACAAAGTCACTCTATAGGCTACACACATAGATATGAACTATGTACAACTCGACCACAACAGTGTTGAGACATTCGTTTCCTGTTTCCGCTTTCCTCTCTGCCTCAATAACATGCGGCACACTTAACCGAGTCCTTGGCACCGTCAAACAATGTCATACATGTCTCTAAAAAAGAGACATTACAGTCAGACGACTAAAGACCGACAGAGACAAACAATAACAGAACTATGGGTTACAGTATTAGTCCTTCTCTAAGGCATTCCAAAGAGAAGCTGAAAGCAGTCCATGTGTTGTTGTTTTCACATATGGGACAGGCGATAGGATTGATTCACATATGGGACAGGCGATAGGATTGATTCACATATGGGACAGGCGATAGGATTGATTCACATATGGGACAGGCGATATAGGATTGGTTCATATGGGACAGGCGATATGATTGGTTCATATGGGACAGGCGATATAGGATTGGTTCATATGGGACAGGCGATATGATTGGTTCGTTTCCGTCTCCTCCAAGGTTCTCCCGTTTACTCCCGTTCTCTCCTCTGGCTGTCGCTCTGTCGCTCTGCTTTGCGTACGCCGAGGTATACGAGCTGGGATTTTGATATCACTTGAAGCTTTAACACGATTTTACGACTTCACGATCGCCCGCCCGACCACCCCCCTTGGGTTTCCTCCACTTGGTTTCTTCCTATTAAGGTTAGGGTCACTTAGGGTCAAGCCAGGTCAGGAGGCGCCGTTCCATGGTGACGTGGCGCCTGTGAAGATATGCTACTGTAATAACGGGGGGCTGTATGAACGTGACTTGACATCATCAGAGTCCATATCTCCTCCGACGCTCTTCATATGTGGTCGGGGGCGGTCTGCAGAGCGTCCTCCTCGTTTCTGTCCACGTCCACGTTCTGTGAGAGCGACAGGTAAAGTAAAGTACAGTTTATTTAGCATCTTTCACAGAGCAGAGTCACACAAACAGGACCATAAAATAGTAGAAAAACAAACAATCAAACATAAGCCATAAAGGCCGTAAAAACAAAGTGCTTTTTAAAAAGGTATCAACAGAGGCCGCAGATCGTATATATAGCGTGTTCCGCGATGTCGGAGCAGTCATTTCAAAGGAACGATGGCCTTTAGTTTTAAGCGGTGAGCGAGGGACGACCAGTGGGCTCTGATCAGAAGACCTCAGTGACCTACTGGTGAGATATGGATTAATCAGAACAACCAGTAAGAGACCTCAGTGACCTACTGGTGAGATATGGATTAATCAGAACAACCAGTAAGAGACCTCAGTGACCTACTGGTGAGATATGGATTAATCAGAACAACCAGTAAGAGACCTCAGTGACCTACTGGTGAGATATGGATTAATCAGAACAACCAGTAAGAGACCTCAGTGACCTACTGGTGAGATATGGATTAATCAGAACAACCAGTAAGAGACCTCAGTGACCTACTGGTGAGATATGGATTAATCAGAACAACCAGTAAGAGACCTCAGTGACCTACTGGTGAGATATGGATTAATCAGAACAACCAGTAAGAGACCTCAGTGACCTACTGGTGAGATATGGATTAATCAGAACAACCAACAACAACAGAAGGACAACAGAAGACAATAAAAAGACTAGAGGACAACATAAGACTAGAGGACAATAAAAGACTAGAGGACAATAAAAGACAAGAGGACAATAAAAGACTAGAGGACAATAAAAGACTAGAGGACAATAAAAGACTAGAGGACAATAAAAGACTAGAGGACAATAAAAGACTAGAGGGCAATAAAAGACTAGAGGACAATAAAAGACTAGAGGACAATAAAAGACTAGAGGACAACAGACGACTAGAGGGCAATAAAAGACTAGAGGACAATAAAAGACTAGAGGACAATAAAAGACTAGAGGACAATAAAAGACTAGAGGACAATAAAAGACTAGAGGGCAATAAAAGACTAGAGGACAACAGAAGACTAGAGGACAACAGAAGACTAGAGGACAACAAAATACTAGAGGACAATAAAATACTAGAGGACAATAAAAGACTAGAGGACAACAGAAGACTAGAGGACAACAGAAGACAAGAGGACAATAAAAGACTAGAGGACAACAGAAGACTAGAGGACAATAAAAGACTAGAGGACAACAGAAGACTAGAGGACAACAGAAGACAAGAGGACAACAGAAGACTAGAGGACAACAGAAGACTAGAGGACAACAGAAGACTAGAGGACAACAGAAGACTAGAGGACAACAGAAGACTAGAGGACAACAGAAGACAAGAGGACAACAGAAGACAAGAGGACAATAAAAGACTAGATGACAATAAAAGACTAGAGGACAACAGAAGACAAGAGGACAACAGAAGACTAGAGGACAACAGAAGACTAGAGGACAACAGAAGACTAGAGGACAACAGAAGACTAGAGGACAATAAAAGACTAGAGGACAACAGAAGACAAGAGGACAACAGAAGACTAGAGGACAATAAAAGACTAGAGGACAATAAAAGACTAGAGGACAACAGAAGACTAGAGGACAACAGAAGACTAGAGGACAATAAAAGACTAGAGGACAATAAAAGACTAGAGGACAATAAAAGACTAGAGGACAATAAAAGACTAGAGGACAACAGAAGACTAGAGGACAACAGAAGACTAGAGGACAACAGAAGACAAGAGGACAACAGAAGACTAGAGGACAACAGAAGACAAGAGGACAACAGAAGACTAGAGGACAACAGAAGACTAGAGGACAACAGAAGACAAGAGGACAACAGAAGACTAGAGGACAACAGAAGACAAGAGGACAACAGAAGACTAGAGGACAACAGAAGACAAGAGGACAACAGAAGACTAGAGGACAACAGAAGACTAGAGGACAACAGAAGACAAGAGGACAACAGAAGACAAGAGGACAATAAAAGACTAGAGGACAATAAAAGACTAGAGGACAACAGAAGACTAGAGGACAACAGAAGACAAGAGGACAACAGAAGACTAGAGGACAACAGAAGACTAGAGGACAACAGAAGACTAGAGGACAACAGAAGACTAGAGGACAACAGAAGACTAGAGGACAACAGAAGACTAGAGGACAACAGAAGACTAGAGGACAACAGAAGACTAGAGGACAACAGAAGACAAGAGGACAACAGAAGACAAGAGGACAATAAAAGACTAGATGACAATAAAAGACTAGAGGACAACAAAAGACTAGAGGACAATAAAAGACTAGATGACAATAAAAGACTAGAGGACAACAAAAGACTAGAGGACAATAAAATACTAGATGACAATAAAAGACTAGAGGACAACAGAAGACTAGAGGACAACAGAAGACTAGAGGACAACAGAAGACAAGAGGACAACAGAAGACTAGAGGACAACAGAAGACAAGAGGACAATAAAAGACTAGAGGACAACAGAAGACAAGAGGACAACAGAAGACTAGAGGACAATAAAAGACTAGAGGACAACAGAAGACAAGAGGACAACAGAAGACTAGAGGACAATAAAAGACTAGAGGACAACAGAAGACTAGAGGACAATAAAATACTAGAGGACAATAAAATACTAGAGGACAATAAAAGACTAGAGGACAACAGAAGACTAGAGGACAACAGAAGACTAGAGGACAACAGAAGACAAGAGGACAACAGAAGACTAGAGGACAACAGAAGACAAGAGGACAACAGAAGACTAGAGGACAACAGAAGACAAGAGGACAACAGAAGACTAGAGGACAACAGAAGACAAGAGGACAACAGAAGACAAGAGGACAACAGAAGACAAGAGGACAATAAAAGACTAGAGGACAATAAAAGACTAGAGGACAATAAAATACTAGAGGACAACAGAAGACAAGAGGACAATAAAAGACTAGAGGACAACAAGAGACAAGAGGACAATAAAAGACTAGAGGACAACAGAAGACAAGAGGACAATAAAAGACTAGAGGACAACCGAAGACGACGGCTGACTAGCTTACCATTGGTTTATCTCTGTGAGTGTTCACTGCTTCCACATTCAGGAAGAATGACTCAATTTTACAACCTATAAAGTGGGAGAACAATAGTGAAAAGTGTGAAGACGTAGTGAAAACCTTCCAGACAACATTTGGATAATATAAATGGTAAATAAAAGAATATCTCACAGCCTATAAAGGAACACTGCAACATTATGGGAAATGCACTTACCATCTTCTCCAGAGTCAGACAAGAAGGCAGATATCAATGTCCTCTCTGTGCGTTCAGTAGAAAGCTATCTGGCCGCGAGCTCAAGCGGGTACGGACCACTAGCCTAGCTTAAAACTCTGGGAGAGATGTTTTTGGCCAGCAGCTACGCTAGCTGGTCCGTATCCGCTTCCATTAATTTGTGCTGAGCTAGGTTCGCTTGCAGCCGGATAGCTTTCTACTGAACGTACAGAGAGGAAACTGGTACCTATCTTATTGCCTGACTCTGGAGATGATGGTATAAGCGCATTTCCCATAATGCTGGCACGTTCCTTCAGGTAGGCAAGAGTGCACTTTACCATAGGCTATTGGTGTGAGCTTGAGAACTGTGTGGAGCGGACATCTTAGGTACGGCAACTGATCTGTGACAGGACAGAAGTGTTATGGAGACAGGAATGTGAGACAGACAAGCCTAATTAAGACAAGATAGTACAACCTGTGTACGTTTTATAAAGGAGAAACTGCCACGGTGTGATTTTCTGGGTTGGGAAGGTCACTTTTAAAATGTCCCCCTTTAATAATTACGCGCTAACGATTGTAATTAATATGCGCAGCACGCAGCGCAGAAGGGAAGCAGAGGTGTCCCCCTGCTGGCTTGTCTAGATAGTAGGCCAGCACGCAGCACAGAAGGGAAGCAGAGAGGACTACCTGCTGGCTTGTCTAGATAGTAGGCCAGCACGCAGCGCAGAAGGGAAGCAGAGAGGACTACCTGCTGGCTTGTCTAGATAGTAGGCCAGCACGCAGCGCAGAAGGGAAGCAGAGAGGACTACCTGCTGGCTTGTCTAGATAGTAGGCCAGCACGCAGCGCAGAAGGGAAGCAGAGAGGACTACCTGCTGGCTTGTCTAGATAGTAGGCCAGCACGCAGCACAGAAGGGAAGCAGAGAGGACTACCTGCTGGCTTGTCTAGATAGTAGGCCAGCACGCAGCGCAGAAGGGAAGCAGAGAGGACTACCTGCTGGCTTGTCTAGATAGTAGGCCAGCACGCAGCGCAGAAGGGAAGCAGAGAGGACTACCTGCTGGCTTGTCTAGATAGTAGGCCAGCACGCAGCGCAGAAGGGAAGCAGAGAGGACTACCTGCTGGCTTGTCTAGATAGTAGGCCAGCACGCAGCGCAGAAGGGAAGCAGAGAGGACTACCTGCTGGCTTGTCTAGATAGTAGGCCAGCACGCAGCGCAGAAGGGAAGCAGAGGTGTCTACCTGCTGGCTTGTCTAGATAGTAGGACAGCACGCAGCACAGAAGGGAAGCAGAGAGGACTACCTGCTGGCTTGTCTAGATAGTAGGCCAGCACGCAGCACAGAAGGGAAGCAGAGAGGACTACCTGCTGGCTTGTCTAGATAGTAGGCCAGCACGCAGCGCAGAAGGGAAGCAGAGAGGACTACCTGCTGGCTTGTCTAGATAGTAGGCCAGCACGCAGCGCAGAAGGGGAGCAGAGGTGTCCCCCTGCTGGCTTGTCTAGATAGTAGGCCAGCATGCAGCGCAGAAGGGGAGCAGAGAGGACTACCTGCTGGCTTGTCTAGAAAGTAGGCCAGCACGCAGCGCAGAAGGGGAGCAGAGAGGACTACCTGCTGGCTTGTCTAGAAAGTAGGCCAGCACGCAGCGCAGAAGGGGAGCAGAGAGGACTACCTGCTGGCTTGTCTAGAAAGTAGGCCAGCACGCAGCACAGAAGGGAAGCGGAGAGGACTACCTGCTGGCTTGTCTAGAAAGTAGGCCAGCACGCAGCACAGAAGGGAAGCAGAGAGGACTACCTGCTGGCTTGTCTAGAAAGTAGGCCAGCACGCAGCGCATGATGGCCTGGTGGCAGACCACCAGGACGTTCTCCTGTCTCTCCAGCTCCATGATGACCGGCTCCAGGCGGTGGACGAGGTCCTCGTAGGACTGGGTCAGAGAGAGAGAGAGAGAGAGAGAGAGAGAGAGAGAGAGAGAGAGAGAGAGAGAGAGAGAGAGAGAGAGAGAGAGAGAGAGAGATGGGGGGGAGGGAGAGACAGAGAGAGAGATGGGGGGGAGGGAGAGACAGAGAGAGAGATGGGGAAGAGGGAGAGACAGATAGAGAGAGAGAGATGAAGGAAGAGGGAGAGAGAGAGAGAGGGAACTTAAAATAATTGTCTAGTTGATTGATTGGTTTTTGATATAGAGCAATAAAATAGACAGCTGGCAATATGACTATGAGAGAGAGAGAGGGAGAGAAACAGAGAAAGAGCAAGAGAGACAGCAAGAAAGAGAGAGAGAGCAAGAGAGATAGAGAGACCAAGAGAAAGAGAGAGCAAGAAAGAGAGATAGAAAGAGAGAGAGATCATCCTATAGGTCAGCAGGGGTATAGTTTTAACTTCCTGCGTCGTCTCTTAGCACCAAAGCAAATGCAATGACGAAAGTATTCTTTATCAATGACAATGATATAGAGATACTATCAGCAAAATATCCCCATTCTTGATGATTCCCAGTACAATAGGATGTGCTGAATGTTACTACTACAGTACGTCCGTTACAGTAAGAGGTCTCACCTCTCCGTTGGGGTACCGGTAGCGATACTTGTCCTGGTCTCTCAGTGCGAACTCCTCTGGGTGATGCTCCTGGATCTCCTCGTAGGTCAGCTCCTCACACACGCCCTGCAGGGAGCGAACCCACTGTTAGAACACTAACGTCACCACGGTAACAGGATGGGGATGTCCGATATTATCGGCCTACCGATATTGGCATAAAAATGTGATATCGGAAAATATCGGTATCGGTTTTCAAAAAAAACTATTTTTTATTAACATTTTTTTTTTTTTACATTTATTTAACCTTTATTTACCCAGGCAAGCAAGTAAGAACAAAGGATTATTTTATTTATTGTCAAAGTATGCATAATGTTGTGTTAATTACATGACAAATGTAATGTTAATTACCTGAAATTATTCAGTTTTTTGGGGGGGAACCCTGCATATATCGGTATCGGTTGATATCGGTTGATATCGGTATCGGAAATTAAGAGTTGGACAATATCGGTATATCGGTATCGGTAAAAAAGCCAATATCGAGCATCCCTAACTTATTATAACTGAATGCAGGCTGTCTTGAGTTATGAAATATAACTGAATGCAGGCTGTCTTGAGTTATGAAATATAACTGAATGCAGGGTGTCTTGAGTTATGAAATATAACTGAATGCAGGGTGTCTTGAGTTATGAAATATAACTGAATGCAGGGTGTCTTGAGTTATGAAATATAACTGAATGCAGGGTGTCTTGAGTTATGAAATATAACTGAATGCAGGCTGTCTTGAGTTATGAAATATAACTGAATGCAGGGTGTCTTGAGTTATGAAATATAACTGAATGCAGGGTGTCTTGAGTTATGAAATATAACTGAATGCAGGGTGTCTTGAGTTATGAAATATAACTGAATGCAGGGTGTCTTGAGTTATGAAATATAACTGAATGCAGGGTGTCTTGAGTTATGAAATATAACTGAATGCAGGGTGTCTTGAGTTATGAAATATAACTGAATGCAGGGTGTCTTGAGTTATGAAATATAACTGAATGCAGGGTGTCTGAGTTATGAAATATAACTGAATGCAGGGTGTCTTGAGTTATGAAATATAACTGAATGCAGAGTATCTGAGTTGTACATAATGTACAGTATGTTATAGCCATAGGTAATATATTTACTTATTGTATAAGTAATATATTTACATTTCGTATCGGTGAAATTCTGAACATATCTTTCAATTGTATGTTCGGTTACATTTACATTTAGTCATTTAGCTGATGCATTATGAATGCATATATAATTCCATGTTGGCTAAAGATATGTAAAACATATACATCGCAGCTGTTGTGAGAAGACCTCGTATCTCCAAACGGCCAAACTTTTCAGGACTGAAGAGAAACAACCACCTAACTGTCCTAATCTCAAACCCCGCCTCTCCTCTCTCGATCCTCCAATCACACCTGTAGCTTCCCTCCTTGTCCGAGGGAAGCAGCAGTTGTGATTGGAGGGTCAAGAAAAGAGCACAGGGATCAGGTCACGTTCAGAATGACACCCACGTATCTTTTGAAGTTATACGTTGGCTTTTGAATGTGTTTCATAGCGTCATGGACCTCCACAACATAGAGAGCCAAGTCAACTTTAAATTCAAGTAAGAGCGTTAAAGGTGGTGTTAGTTTGTTATAATAAGTGGTCTACATGTTAAATAAGTGGTCTACATGTTAAATAAGTGGTCTACATGTTAAAATAAGTGGTCTACATGTTAAAATAAGTGGTCTACATGTTAAATAAGTGGTCTACATGTTAAAATAAGTGGTCTACATGTTAAAATAAGTGGTCTACATTTTTTTATTTGACATGAATAATAGCTCTACATTTTGACAGCCATCACTGATATAGATAGATGTCTGGTCAGTAACTGGGTAAATGGGTCTCCCAGTCCCTCCGCTCAGCAGTAAAAACAAAATACATTTCCTGGTATCCCTTCCCACTTCATCCAATCAGGAGAGAGAACTCCACACTGAAAAAATTGCCTGACAAATTATAAATAAAAACTAGTTTTAAGCAAATGTGTCCTTGAAACAAGTAAAATAATCTACCAGTGCAGTAAGCTAATTTGGCTTGCTAAGATTTCTTGAAATAAGTCAAAAAGAAATCTAGGGTTCTCTCTCCTGATTGGATAACGTGGGAAGGGATACCAGCACATTTATTTTCTGTTTACTGCAGGGCTATTTATCACTTACAGCAGCTATAAAATTACCAAATTGGAGATACAAGGTTTTCACCAGACGACAGTAATGTAATAGTGTATAATATAAACTCACAGCGTCTATCTCATTGAGGGCCTTCCACTGTTCGTACTGGACACCCAGAGCCTCTGCAGTCTGGATGGTCCTCTTCATGTGGCTGGTCCAGACCTTCAGCTCCTTGATCTTCTGGCTCTTGATGAAGGCCCCCAGGGCGATGGCATACTGGAGATAATTAATTATATTATTATTAGATAATAATTGGAAATAATTGGAAAAACATTTTCAAATGATACCCAGATATTCCTTTATGTATGCCGATATTATTATATTATTATAATAATTATATATATTTACATATTATAGGCATACATAAAGGTAGAGCTTCGTGTCATTTGAAAATGTCCCAATTTTTCCAATACCGATACCTGTGATTTAATACAGCTACCTGTGATTTAATACACCTGTGATTTAATACCGATACCTGTGATTTAATACAGCTACCTGTGATTTAATACCGATAGTGATTTAATACAGATACCTGTGATTTAATACCAATACCTGTGATTTAATACAGCTACCTGTGATTTAATACAGATACCTGTGATTCAATACTGATACCTGTGTGATTTAATACAGCTACCTGTGATTTAATACAGATACCTGACCTGTGATTCAATACTGATACCTGTGATTCAATACTGATACCTGTGATTTAATACCAATACCAAAACGATACTTTCTTCCGATACCTTTACTTTGCAGAGTCATGTCCTCCCCCCGAGAAGTGCGTCCTTGCACGTTCTTTCGTCCATGGGCGCACTTTCCCAGGGGTTAAGGAAGTGAGATCCCGCCCCCATCGCTACATGAACCTGGATGCCTGTTATTTTTCTACAACGGAGTTCGGCGATTTGCGAATCTGATTGGCCAGTGTCATTTCTGGTCATGTGACATGTATCACAGGGCAGTGAGATCCCACCGCTATCACCAATGTAACCGAGTGGATCTGAACCTGGGACCATAGGATCCACAGGTGGCCGCACTAACCAGCTGAGCTATTAAATGGTCAATGCTGGTTGACTGCGACCGACTCATCCGTAGTTTACATTACATTACATTATCTTTAGGGCTGGGGCTTTATCGCATTCATTTCGATTAATTAACTACAGAAAGAATTAAAAGTAAAAAGAATTGATGCATTTAATCGCATGATGATTTTTCTTTATTGTGTAAGAAACTACTGTAAGAATGTTACCTTTCAAAGGAGACCAGACTCATGCATGTGCTATAAAGTATAATAAATCGCAAATAACTTTTTTTCTTAGGTCTGGTTTGTTCATAAAAAAAATTTAAATAAGAGAAATTGAGATCAATCAAGAGTAATTTTTTTTTTCAATTGTCAACTGTTCTGGAATGTACTTGAAAGTACTGCGTTTTACTTTTACCTCGAAAGTGCTTGAGTTTACAAAAGGTCCTTTGTGCTATATATATATTATTCCAAAAATGGCTGCACTTTGTTAAAAATCGCATTGATCTGTTGGTCTGTGTAGTTAGTAGCTAATACAGGACTTTGCTGCTTAAACGTATGTATAATGTACATTATATTCATTGATTCCCTCGTACACCAAAATTTATTTCAATTGAAAAATGTTGCTTTGCAATTATTGATATGCGATTAAAATGTGATTAATTTAGATTAATTAACTATAAAGTCTCGAATTAATTCGATTCAAATGTTCAATCGTGTCCCACCACTAATTATGGTATCTTATCTCGTCTTCCCGCGGTCCACCGACCTGCTGGCCCTGAGGGGACAGGCCCGAGTCGCCCCCGATGCGCCCCAGCAGGTTGAGTTCGCTCTCCCCATGGCGGCTCAGGTAGATGCAGCGCGGCGTGACGTGGATGTTCATCAGGTAGTAGACGATGCGGCTCTGGATGTGGTCCTGGACGCGGTTCACCAGGTACGTGATGCCCAGGTTGAAGATCTTGATGTAGGAAAGCTTCCTGTTGTTGTTTAAAAAAAAATACAAAAAAGATGAATTAGGGCCCAGGGTACAAATATAAAAGATGTTATTTCATCCCTTATGTTTTTTTTTTTTTTTTTTTTTATTTATTATCTTTTCCCCCCCTCCTTTTTCCGAATTTTCTCCCATCCCACTGTTAGTCGTTATGCCAATTCCCAACCCCCTTCCTGGTTGTTGCGCACCCCCCCCCCCCCCCCCCCTACTGTTAGTCCGGAAGGCCGGAGACTATCACATGCTTTCCTCCGACACATGCGCAGCCAGCCGGCAGCCAGCCTGGCAGCGCAGACTCTCACTGGGAGAGTGTAACGTGTGGAAGGTCACACTACCTCCCTCCAGATCCCTCCCTCGCTGTGCAGGCGCCCCGATCGAACTGTAGGAGTCGCTGTTTACAACGACCAGGACCCACCCACCAGCTTTCCCACCCGCTAACACTGCCAATTGTGTTAGTATGAGCGACCAGCCAAGCTGGTAGCAACACCGAGAGCTGGGCTCGCACCCAGCGTCTCCTGCGTTGGTGGCGAGTGCCTTGCCCACTACACCACCTAGCCGCTTCATCCCTTATGTTGAAGAATCCCTTTTGGTCACCCCAAACAATAGCTTAGTTCACACCTATAGCTGAGAGGCCAAAGGCTACAGCCCCCACCGCGCTCTGTACTTAATGGCTGCATCTAGCTTAGCACAATGAATGGAGCGGACATGGCCGGTTAGCCTAGGCATTGTCCAACTAACACCTTTCCCGAAGGCTAACCGGCCATGTCCGCTTCCATTCATTGTGCTAAGCTAGGCTAACCTGCAGCCAGATAGCTTTCTACTGAACGCACAGAGAGGAGATTGGTATCTATCTTCTTGTCTCTCTCTGGAGAAGACGGTAAGCAAATTTTCCAAAATGTTGGCGTGTTCCTTTAAGATCAACCGTCTCTTCTTCAGTGTCTCATAGCTGGCCAGGATGAGAGCCCTCCTCTCATTGATTGATTGATTGATTGATTGATTGATTGATTGATTGATTGATTGATTTGATTGATTGATTGAAAACTTTATTAACAGATTGCAGAATGGGTACAATACAGTACAGCTCAATACACACAATTGTTAAGGGGATGCAGACCAGAGAAAGACTTTCATCTTGTTTACATCAGGGTCCCCCATTTTCAATTCATCAGGACATATATGACATACATGACATACAGATAGTCAGTACTGCTACATCTATACATTTATGACATACCAGATTTGCAAATACAGTACTGTTTGTGATACAGAAGGAGTCAAGAAAAGGGAGTATATACATTTGACGTAGAAACTGTACATTGGAGGAGGTTGGGTGGGGGGGGTTGTGTACATTGGGATATTGACAACCATACTGGGTAATTTACATTGGAGGTGGTTGGGGGGGGGGGGGCACACTGTATAAACAAGCAAAACTGTACATTGAGGGGGGGGGGAGGAGACACTGTACAAACAAACAAAATTGTACATTGGACTATTGACAAAACCATACTAGGTAAATGACTGTACATTGGAGGGGGTTGGGTTAGGATATTTACAGGGGCCAGTGTTGAATTGCAGTCTCCCGTAGGTGTCCCTTGAGAGAGGTTTTGAAAGTGGGTAGTGATCTACATTCCTTTACAGCTTTGGGTAGGGCGTTCCACATTGATGTGGCATAATTGCGAAACGTGTTTAGTCCCTTATTTGAGCCGAATCTGGGTTTAACATGATTTGTGGAGCTCCCTCTGGTGTTGTGATCGTGGTATTCACTGACCTTTGGGAAGTATTTTGACATGTACATGGGTACCTTGGTCGTGTAGTGTATCTTGTAGACCAGGCCCATTGCAAGTTGCTGTACTCTGTCGTCTACTCTAAGCCATCCTAGGTTGTCAAAGTGGGCAGGGGTGAGGTGGGTTCTAGGAGTAAGGTCAAGCAGTAGTCTGACCAGTTTGTTTTGAGATGTTTGTAATTTTGTTTTTAGCGCCTTTGAGGTGCTTTGGTACCATGAGGTGCAAGCATAGTCGTAGTACCCCTGAATGAGTGCTCCTGCCAGAGTCTTCAGGGTATTCTTGTTTACCAGAGAGGAGATCCGGTACAAGAATCGAGTTCGTTGGTTGACTTTTTTTTATTACATTGGATGCCATTTTGTCACAGGAGAGATTAGCCTCTAGGATGGAACCCAGGTAGGTAATTTCATCTTTCCTTGTGACAATATTGTCACCCACTGTAACTGAGAAGCCGTCGGTCTTGCTGAGTTTGTTATTTGAACCGAAGAGAATGGACTCTGTTTTGCCCATGTGTAATGATAGTTTGTTATCAGCGAGCCATATGCAGATTCTGCCTAGTTCCGAGCTGAGGGTTTTTTCAACCTGTAACTTGTTCTTGTCAGAGACCAGCAGGGCTGAGTCGTCCGCAAACAGGAACAAGTTGCAGTCACAAGCTGACGACATGTCATTTGCATAAATTAGGAACAGTAGCGGTCCTAGTATGCTTCCTTGTGGAACACCACAGCTCACTGTGAGGGGGGGGGATAGGGTACCGTTTACCTCCACCATCTGTTCCCTCCCCTCAAGGTACGATTGCATCCAGCTCACTGATAGACTATCAAAACCAATTGCTTTTAGCTTGTCAATCAGAATGGAGTGATTGACCGTGTCAAAGGCCTTTTGTAGGTCCAGCATGACCATGCCGCAGTATTTGCCTGCGTCCACCTCTTGTTTGATGTGGTCATTCAAATAGAGAAGGCATGTGTCAGTGGAGTGGGATGTTCTGAAGCCAGATTGGAATTCGTAGATTAGATTTTTTTCCGCTAGGTACTTTTCGACCTGTTCGTAGACTATTTTTTCCATGACTTTCGAGATGGAGGTGAGAATAGAAACAGGGCGGTAGTTGCCTGGGTCTAATTTGCTGCCCTTTTTGTGCAGAGGGGTCACCCTCGCAATTTTGAAGTCCTTGGGGACGTGTCCCTGTTTTATGGAGAGGTTTATTATGTGTGTGATGATTGGGGTGATGGCGGCTGCTGAGTCTCTGAGGAATTTGGAGGGGATGTTGTCATGGCCAGTGGCCTTGTTAGGTTGGAGGGCGCTCAGTTTATTGAGTACCTCATCTGTTGTTACCATTTCCAGCTTGAAGTCGTCCTTGCGGACCCCTAGGTTTTTGTAGTAAGCTACTATGTGTTCTACCCCATAAAGCCCTGAGTGGGAGGGTAGTTTGTTTACCAGTGTTGTGGCTATGTTTGTGAAGAAAATGTTTAAGTAATTGGCTACATCCAGCTTGTCTGTGATGAGCGTGTTGTCCGTTTTTATGTTTATGTTTGAGAATCTGGTTTTAAGTTTTTTACTGCATCCTAGTTGATTATTGAGTAATTTCCAAAGTTCATGTGGTTTGTTTTTGTTTTCCTCAGTTTTGTCATTGATGAAATTCTTTTTTGCAGTTTTGATCATGGAGTTTACGTCGTTTCTTAATCTGTTTCTTTCTAGTTTGAGTTCAGTCACGTGGGCTTGGAGTTCACTGCTCGTGCTTTTAGTAAGCTTTGACTGACTTTTACGAAACTCAGAGCATTTTTTGTCTCTGGTTTTCATAGCGGCCAGTATTTCGGAGTGCATCCACGGCTCAGCGCGATTTTTTACCCTGGTGGTTCTTAGGGGGGCCATGTCGTTTAGTATTGCTGAGAATTTGGTTTTGAAACCAAGCCATGTTTCTTCAACCAGTGTACCATTGAGTTCATCTGACCAGTCCAGACTCTCCAGTTCAAGGTTGAAGGCCTCGCTAGAGTAGGTTTTGAGGTCTCTAGATGTGACTGTTTTGTGGCAGCCAGCCTTTTGTTTTAGTTTTTTGCGGGTACAGAATATCATATAATGATCAGCCAAAGCTCATTTAACCCACAGGTTTTGTATGAATTGTTTTTACTATGAAATGAGAAGATCTGTCTACGTTTGAATTCACGTTCAAATAACGATAGAATAATTTGAATATAATTCAATTTGGAGAAGCTATTTGGAGAAAAGAGAAAACAAAACAAGAGTTGGAGGAAAATAAATGGCGGCTCTGTACTTGTCCCTTTCGTCGTCGATGGGCTTGTAGGTCGTCATGTAACAAGCGATGCGCTGGAGGAAGTCCAGTCGAGCCTCGTCGTGGCCACAGTTCACATAGTCTGGACTGCCCACCTTCACTTGCTGCGGAACAAAAACACAAATCAGAGCCCAGATCAGAACACATAGTCTGGTGGACTCCCTACCTTCACTTTTTTTATTTTTTTTATTTAACCTTTATTTAACCAGGAAGTCCCATTGAGATACAAGATCTCTTTTGCAAGGGAGACCTGGCCAAGATGACAGCAATAACACCCGAAAACATCAGACAGCAATACAATGTGCGGTACATCACACAAGAACACTTGCTGGAACAGACCCCAGATCAGAACAACGCCTGGTGCTGCACATACTGTTTACTTTGACTCATACCTGCATATAATCGTTCTATATACCTACTTATACACCTGCATATAACCCATATAACTCATGTACACTAATGCTGTAATATATATATATATATATATTTTTTTATATATATATATGTTTTTGTAGATTTTTATTGGTTTGTACTACCGGGCAGTCCGGTAGAGAGAGAGGGAGAGGAGGAAATGGGAGACAGAGCAGGGGAAGACATTCGGCAAAGGACGCCGGGTCCGGGAGTCAAACCCGGGTCGTCCGTTTCGCGACGCAGCGTGTTACATGGTGTGCTACTAGAGCGCCCAATACTACAACTCTGTACATACATCTGATTAGCACCATTACTCAGTAGTACTCATTTATATATTTAATATTCAGTTTAATCACCTGTACATTGTATATTACTATTGCACTTTACTGTCACATTTGCACTCTGGTTGGGTGCCAAACTTCTTTTCATTGTACTGTACTTGTGCCGTATAATGACAATACTTTTTAATCTAATCTAATCGAATCTAATCTAATCTAATCTAATCTAATCTAATCTAATCTAAAGTCATACCCCTGGATATACTGTACAGTAGGTTACACATAACTCAAAAGGTTCTCACCTTGATATTCTCTTCAATGATGTCTTGGTCGTCACAGATAGACTCCACAAAGAACACCTGTAAGATGATATTAAACAATTCAGTTGCTAGACCGCAGCAGACTACAGAGAGTGGCTCGATCAGCCGAACACACAATTGGAGGTGGGCTTCCCACTCTCCAGGACATTTACACCAGGCGTTGCAGGGCCAAGGCTAAGAGAATAGTCAAAGCCACCCAACAACTGCCTCTTTGCACCGCTGCGGTCAGGCAAGCTAGTCTCATGGCCGGTACAGAGAGACTCAGAAGGAGCTTCTATCCCCAGGCCATCAGGATGCTCAATGACTCTATAGTACCAGGGGTTCCCAAACTTTTCAGGCCGCAACCCAAAAATAACGGTGTCAGAGAGCCGCGACCCCCACTATTATAGGAGATAAAAAAAGAAATAATAATAAGAATATATATATATTTTTTTTAATAAATGGAAATGTATGGTTGAAACATGCACACGTTCGAACACACACACACTAATAAGCATTGGAGGCTTTTAACCAGGGCCGGACTGGGGAAATCATTCAGGCCAGGAAATATAGTGCGAAATATAGCCCCAGTCAGGCCACTTTTTAAGCAGGGGGTCTGGGGGTCCCAAAGACTTCATTTCCTGCATTCTGGTGCAGGCATTTTTTTATTTGTACCCTTTAAATGCCAGTGTTTGTGATGGCATCACAAATTATTGTTAAAAAACAGGCTAGCATATGTATGATTAGCAACAACACTGATTTTGATGGATTTTCAGTTTTTTTGTAATGTCAGATTGAAAATAATACAATCTTTTATTGAACTTCAGCCCTGATCATAACACCACATATTAATTTTATAATTCTAACCCTTTAAATGCCAGTGTGTGTGATGGCATATATTTGCAATATATCAAATGCAAAGTAGATTTTTCTGGGGGGGATTATTACAGGCTAGCATGTGTCAATGATTAGCAACAACAGTTTTTTGTAAGGGTCCCGCCTCCACCAATCACATTGGAGAGTTCTCCAACTTGTGTGAGTTGCAGTGATCTCCTGGTTGTTCCCCACCTAGGTTATCTAACTATTGTGCTGCTGCAACTAGAAACACTGTCCTGGCCTGCTTCTAATTTCAGTGGCCTGACTGCATAAAAAAAAATTATAATAATTTGGATTAAAAATTTTAAAAGATTTTGGAAATCATCTGGCGACCCCCCCGCGGCGGCTCGTGACTTTCCTGTGGGTCGCGACCCCGACTTTGAGAACCCCTGCTCTATACAACATTAACCCATCCATTCTACATTCGTTGCACACACATCCATATTATGCACACACTCACTTTAATAAACACTCATCTTTAAAGGTCCCATGGAAAGTAAATAAAATCATTTTTACACAATTCCTGAGAGTCTATGGAACACATCTGTAAGGTTTCTTTCAATACATTTCATTGTTTTGTATTTTTAATCAAGTACTGTGGAGCACCACCTTCTGCCCTTCTGAGAGAGAGAGAGAGAGAGAGAGAGAGAGAGAGAGAGAGAGAGAGAGAGAGAGAGAGAGAGAGAGAGAGAGAGAGAGAGAGGTGGTTGGTGGTTTAGATAACAGCACAGACACCTCTCCACTTGCCTTATAGCCCTTATCCTTTGCAAAAGCATTAATGATTACTCTCCTCTCCCTCGTGGTATTAGTGGCATCGAACACCTGGACAGAGGACAGAGGACAGAGGACAGATTCTGATTATTTATTGTCACAGCTTTTTAAAATGTACATACTCAGAAAAACGTGAGATGCACGGACATGTTTTGCTTCGACACCACAACCTTTAACTTACCACCACCACCACCTTAAAGCGGACTAAAGGCACTAGAGAACACTTAAATTCACACCCTGTAATGAAGCAAACTATAATAATAATTAATAATAATACACTGTATTTGTATAGAACCTTTCATACAAGAATTGCTTCACAGCAAAAAAAAAAAAGACAGGCATAAAATGAGCACAAAATTGGCAGATCAAGAGCAATGCATAAAGTGCAGACATGAAGCATAAAATAGATAGCAGCAAAATAGACAAAGTCAAGGTATGCCGTGACAAATAAAACTCTTGACTTGACTTGAAGACATAGAACATTAAATCACATCGTTTTTCATATTAGGATCTAAGATCTTAAATAGGCCTCTTTGTTTACGGTTTGATTATCACTACAAAGTAAAATAGTGCAGTGCAATAAAATAGTTAGTAAAATAGAATAAAATAATGCAATAGTGCATTGCAATAAAATAGTTCTCATCTACAGTACAGCAATCAAAGTGCTTCAGCACAGCAGTATTTGAGATGTTTAGTGCTGTCAGAGCCACAGTTTCTCATATATTCCTCCGTTATTCAATCAACTCAATGGTGTCTGACAGTTCTATGGTAATTAAAAAATAGACTGTAATAGGGGTGTAACGATGCGACCTCACAACGATTAATTTCGATTACGATTATTCAGGCAACGATTCAATGCATCATAAAATCTCTTCATTTGACCACAATTCGATTAGATACAATCAGTTAATTCCCCCAAAAAGATGTATACACTAATGTGGCTGGGGGAACTGATTCACTCAGCATGAATGGACTATAGGTCAATAAATAAAAAAAGCAAACGATTAATTTAGATTATAATCGATTCTAACATTTTCAAATCGATGCAGTTGAATCGTCACATTAGAATCGATGCATTTCGATTAATCGATGCATCGTTACACCCCTAGACTGTAATACAAGAGTAAAATAGTGCAATAGTGCAGTGCAATAAAATAGTAACTATCTGCACAGCAATCATAGTCTGGATGCAATGAGTCAAAGCAGCAGAATTTATTAAAAGGCTATGGTGAAGAGGTCAGTTTTTAGCCTTTTTTTTTTTTTTTTAAATAATCTTTATTTATTTAGAGATCTAGCCTCCCTAATGTCCATAGGTAGGGTGTTCCATAACTTTGGTGCATCGTTTGAGAAGGCTGCATCCCTGATTTTCTTTTGGCTATGTGGTTGGGAACCTTCAATAGACCAGCAGTAGTAGATGATCGTAATGTTCTAGGGGGGGACATAGTTGACAAGTGAATTGGCAATGTAGCTTGGTCCTGTTCCATTTAGTGCTTTGTATATAAGGAGGAGGACCTTGAAATCGATTCTAAATGTTACCAGAAGCCAGTGCAGAGTACACTGGGCTGTGGTCTCTCCTCTTGGTTCTAGTTAATATAGCCTATACTGTAGCTGCAGTTTTGAAAAAGTTGGAGTCGTTCTATGTATTTTTTCTGGAGGCTGGTAAGGAGTGCATTACATCCGAAGGGGAGGAAACTGTACAGGAGTTGCATTAGGCTGCATTATTTTATCCCACTTTATGCTTTGCTCTTGCTGCTTGTTTTACACTGATGTTTTATGTCTTATTTCTTACTGATGTAAAGCACTTTGAACTGCAATCCCCTGTATGAAAGGTGCTATACAAATAAAGTTATTATTATTATTATTATTATTACCGTTAAGGTGCTTTTGTGTGTATGCTCATGTGATCATTCAGAGTCTATCGTCAGCAGTCTGTTTTCCCGGTGGAAGTAGCTGCTCAGTGTTCCCTTGGATGTGGACCCAGACTGAGGACAGGTATTTGCACTATTCAATTATATAGTGACACACTGTGGAATCACATCTTCACACAATGTTAAACATACAGCACATTTTCTGTGGCAAAACAAATGTACGGTCCTGGTATACTTGTTCTATTAACAAACACGTTTAGGACTTGTGTAAATGTGTGCGATTGCGCTAGTCGTGTCATAGACATCATACGTCTTGTCTGATGTGTTCTTATCACAGGCCAGCTGGACGGTTCTCAGTCATCCCTCTCCTACTCACTGCGACTTGTCCCTGTTCCCTTGTGAAGTAGACAGCTATGTCCTTCAACGCCGCCGACGCACACTCCCTGAGAGAGAAGACAGTCATCACATTTTATTAATTTAACCGGGCAATCAGCGACAAATTCTTATTTACAATGACGGCCTGGCGAGAGGACAAAAGGGCCTCTCTGAGGGTAACGGGGGGGGGGGGGGGGGGGAGTGAGCGGGACAAAAGGGTCTCTCGAAGGGTAACGGGGGGAGCGAGTGGGACAAAAGAGAGTCTCATGGCCAGTACAGAGAGACTCAAAAGGAGCTTCTATCCCCAGGCCATCAGGAAGATGCTCAATGACATTATTGACACTATGTAACAACCCATCATCTATATACTCACCGCACACACATCCACATGTACACACTCACTTTAAACAAACACTCACCTTATCACTCACTTTAACACACTTTATATTGATCTATTATTAAAGAGATTTGCACTATACATTCATACCCCATTTGCACCTTACCCTAAGTTTTGTACCTCATTTCATCTCTGCATTGTATACCTCACTGTTACTCATTTTACTCTGTATTGTATATTGACTGAACATTCCTTTACTTACTTCTTAATAACTTTTATTTTTTTTACTTACTTTTCTTTTACTGTATGTAGCACACTCGCAGGGGCTCATACAGAAACAAGCATGTCATCATAAAGTATTCTGTATTTTATTATGACAAATAATAAACAAACTTGAAACTTGAATAGGGCCTCTTTGAGGGTAACAGGGGGAGCGGGCGGCTCGGTTCTGCACGGCCTCTTACTTGCGGATCCTCATGGCCTCCTCGTTGTCCGACTTGAAGAACTCAAAGTTCTTGTAGGTCTGGACGGCCTCTCTGCGGTACTGACCCAGATTAAACACTGTGTGAGACGAGAGGGGAGGGAACAATATACAAATAAAAATGTATATATTATGGGTTATATTCAGGTGTATAGGTAGGTATATAGAAGGATTGTATGCAGGTATATTCAGAGCGCTTTACAATTTGTTCCTCACATTTTTACCCACTCACTCACACTTTCACACACAGACGGCGGAGGCGACCATGCGAGGTGCCGACCTGCTCATCAGGAGCAATTAGGGGGTTAAGTGTCTCGCTCAAGGACACTTCCAAAAAGCTGCCTTTGGAAAAGAGGGAATCAAACCGGGAACCTCCGGATTACCAGACGACTGCTCTACCTCCTGAGCCACTGTCGCCACCAGTTGTATAAGTTGAGTATAAGACAGTTGTCGACGGTGAAAGCAGTATAGGTATACATTGAGTATAGGCAACAGAGTTCATACAGTATGGGTAAGGGGTAAGATATATGGGTAACATATGGCATGCAAGAGGAGCAAGGTACCACTCCAGACACTGACCTTTAGTAGGAACCCCGATCCAGTTGAGGTAGCGAGTGAGCTTCTTGGAGATGTAGGTCTTCCCCCTGGCAGGTAGGCCCACCATCACTATCAGCGTTGGCGAGTTGCAGAACTGGGGCCGTGAGGCTGAATTGACACAGAAAACACAAGAGGAACAGACTTATTCTGATGAAATGGTAAATGGCTGCGTTTATATAACCGCTTGTATCCAAAGCGCTTTTTCCAATTCGTTCCTCACATTTTACCCACTCACTCACACGTTCACACACACCGACGGCGGAGGAGGAGACCATGCGAGGTGCCAACCTGCTCATCGGGAGCAGTTAGGGGGTTAAGTGTCTTGCTCAAGGACACTTCGACATGCTGCCCGGGAATCGAACTCCGGATTACCAGACGACTGCTCTACCTGCCGAGCCACTGTCGGACGAACTCAAGTTTTAAGTTGAAGTTTCAAGTTTTGTTTTGTTTTATTTGTCACATATAAGGTACATGTACATTACAGTGAAATGCTTGGTTCTGCATGGGCCTCCTGAGATTGTGCTTCATACAGTAAAAAAGTTTAAAGAATAAAGACCAAACACTATACAAAATATACACTGAGAATATAGTGCAAATCTTTTAGTAATAAATAGATAAAATATGGTGTAGTGTTAAAAGGTTTTTACTAATAGCTCTATATGATGTATATCATGCCAGTTAGGGTATAGATCTCACCTGCACCTTGTGTATACCGTTTACCTTTACTCATAGTATATATCAGATACATAATTTTTTTGTCTATCTTTATTGTAACATATTATAATCGATAGGGCATACAGACCCTCATCTGCACCTTTGTTTACCCCGTTTATTTCTCATATTTTTATATTCAGAGTTAATTATATTGTTTACATTGTTTAGATTAGATTAAAATGTATTGTCGTCATACAGCACAAGTACAGTAAAACGAAAAGAAGTTTGACATCCAACCAGAGAGCAAATGTAACAGTAAAGTGCAATAGTAGTAATACACAATGTACAGGTGATTAAACTGGGTATAAAATATATAAATTAGTACTACTGAGTAAAGTGCTAATCATAATGTATGTACAGAGTTGTAGTATTAATATGCACAGTGATACAGGTATAAAGACACTATGGTAGTAAGGCCAGCAGTGTAACTAAGAGTAGGTAAGGGCAGGGCCGCCGCTAGGGGCATGCAAGCAGTGCAATTGCACGGGGCCTCACGCTTCCCTAGGGCCTCGCGAGAAGAAGACGATTTTTATTTTTATTTGATTATCTTATTTTTTTTTATATATATATATAAAAATTTAAATAAATATAATGTTATTTAACAATCACTTTCCATCACAGACCGAAAATCTAGTTTTCCTTACAGGTGTCTAATGTGACTTACATCCATCCATGCTTAGTTATTATATATATTTCACATTAGACCGGCTGCCTCACTATGCCTGCTGCGACAGGCAGCGTGCGTCCGTCACGGCGTCACCGTCACCTATCTGCGCGCATATAAAAAGCTGCCAGCGCTGGTCTCACAGCTCACAGCCAGGTGTGTGTAACTACTAAGGTGGAGACGGACTCAGAGAGTGGTGTAAAAAAAGACTGTGAGCACTAACGTGCATCCATTTCAAATAGCGTGTTAAAGTGTGCGTGTTAGAACGTTCAGTCGGGGAGTCAGCAGACAGCAGGCTAGCCATGTCGGCTAGTAGCTTAGCTAAAGGCCTTAGGCAGGGACAGCGAACAAGAAATTAATTTTACTAGCTAGTTAGCTAACCTAGCTAGCTGGCTTATTGAGTGCTAACATGTGGCAGATAAACTAGGAACAGACTCCCAAGTTCATCAACTGCTAGATATTTGGACAATTAATTTACCGGACGCGCGCCACCAAAAGACGGACGGACGGACGGAACGCAGAGAAAAGTACCCGCGTGGGATATCGAACCAATGTTGAGGTGGTGCCAAGACGGAGGGAGATACATGACGCTGTACATCGGAGGACGCCGTCAACTAAAGGGAAGTGAAAACGCTGTGTTGACTGTTTTCTGCGTGGAATCGTCTAATTCCACTGGTGCTAATGTTGCTAGTTTGAGCTGGCTAAGTGGCTCTGCTAGCCAACAGAGTGCTAACACTGCTAGCTGCTTGCTGAGGAGAGGAGGAAGCTAGCGTGGCTATCTGTGTGAAATGACAGCTCCTGAAATGTTTGTTGGATTTTAATGGGTTTTTATAACCTCATTCTCCTGTCTGACAAGGAATTGTACTACCAGTTGTAAAGGTCTGTAGTATCTAATCTGCTTTAAAAAACAGTGGACTACTTATCCTGTTTTGGGAACTTTTGTGAATTTGTCCTCTGCTTTGTTAGCAGTAGCCTTGCCTAGCTGGCTCTGTTAGCAATTAGCCAAGAGCTGGAAGACCTGCAGTAGCCTAGCTGGCTCTACTAGCCCTGCTATCAATCCAGTCCAGAGTATAAGCTAACGTTATGATGCAGAAAGCTAACGTTATGATGCAGAAAGCTAACGTTATGATGCAGAAAGCTAACGTTATGATGCAGAAAGCTAACGTTATGATACAGAAAGCTAACGTTATGATGCAGAAAGCTAACGTTATGATACAGAAAGCTAACGTTATGATGCAGAAAGCTAACGTTATGATGCAGAAAGCTAACGTTATGATACAGAAAGCTAACGTTATGATGCAGAAAGCTAACGTTATGATGCAGAAAGCTAACGTTATGATACAGAAAGCTAACGTTATGATGCAGAAAGCTAACGTTATGATGCAGAAAGCTAACATTATGATGCAGAAAGCTAACGTTATGATACAGAAAGCTAACGTTATGATGCAGAAAGCTAACGTTATGATACAGAAAGCTAACGTTATGATACAGAAAGCTAACGTTATGATGCAGAAAGCTAACGTTATGATGCAGAAAGCTAACGTTATGATACAGAAAGCTAACGTTATGATGCAGAAAGCTAACGTTATGATACAGAAAGCTAACGTTATGATGCAGAAAGCTAACGTTATGATACAGAAAGCTAACGTTATGATACAGAAAGCTAACAAGGTTGTCATTCGAGAGGTAGTCTTCTCTCTCGCTCTCTCTCTCTCTCTCTATACCTGTGTTGGCTGTGGGCTAGCTATCTGTGTTGGGATCATCCCTATGTTCCCCGGGTCCTATGTTCCCCGGGTCCTATGTTCCCCGATTGATTGATTAATTGATTGAATTTAAATTTTTATTATTTTATTAATTATTAATGTCCGCCTTGTTTCGAACTGGTTAAGCTTAGGCCCTCTTTCGAAGTTGGTTAAGGTTAGAGTTTGGAATCAGGGCTGATGGTCTAAAATGTTCAATCAATCAATCAATCAATCAATCAATCGGGGAACATAGGACCCGGGGAACATAGACATGCTCCCTCTGTGTTGGCTGTGGCCTGAGGTGCTAGCTATCTGTGCTATTATTTAAGAATATGTTGACTGTATGCACACAATTTTTTTTATTGTTTTTTTCTTTTAACCTTTAGGGGGCCTCGCGTTTAAATCTTGCACAGGGCCTCGCATTTCTCCCAGACGGCACTGGGTGAGGGATATGTACAGATATAGATATTGATATAGTAACTAGTCAGAGAGACGTACGTCGTGTCACGTTGTGGTGGTGTATAAGACCTAATGGCAGGTTAGGTGGAGACGGCAGCACGTCCATGGGTTTTAATGACACAAGACTAATAAACAGAACAAGGGAACAAAAACTAACCAAACAAAACCTCTCAGTGACAACTGGAAGAGGGGGAAAAGTAAACACAAACTCTAAGTACTAACATGAGGAACACTTACTTGACAACATGGAAGTTGGACAGCAAGGAACTGAAATACACAGGAAAAATGACAAACGAGAAACACCTGGGATGATTACAACTGGAGACACCTGGCTGGGGAAACAGACTGACAAGAACTACAAGAAATAACACAAGGAAGGAACTGGGACAAAACAGACACTAAACTGAGAACCTAAAATAACCGACAGTAACTACAAAGACTAAGACTAAACAGATAACCTAATACAAGACAAGAAGAGTAACACTGACAAGACAAGAAGAGTAACACTAGACTAACAGGGGAACACGACGAGCAAGAGAGAGAGAAGGGGAGAGAGAGAGAGCAAGAGAGAGAAAGGGGAAAGAACACTAAGGGACAGAAATACAAAGAACAAACATACAGGGACGGGGAGAGGTAGAGCAGGTGTGAGGTTTCTGTCCTTGCCTTCTCACTCGTTCTGTTCCTTTAACCACCCTCGCTTTGTTTTCATTCATTTTTTCTGTCAAGTATTTCAATTCCCTCGTTCACACGTTTCTCCCCGCTGACGTCATCTGAGACGTCGCTGATTGGTTCTCTCACTTCCCCACGCTTTTCAATCACATTCCCCAGCTGTCACTGCTTTTCAATCAATCGATCCCTCATTATTTATACCCCGTTTTCCCCACCCTAAGTTGTTGGTTCGTCTTGATTTGTCGCTGGATGTTTTTCCCCGTTGCTTCTGTTTCACTGTGCTATTCTCCAGGAATGCCTAGAAGCCTTCGCTTGGATACCTGCTCCGTGGCGCGCGCTCGCCTCCACTGTTGTTCCTGTTCCTTTTACGCAGCTTGTCTGGGTGAGTTTTTCTAGATTGACTGTCTTGACCTATTTCCGATTTTCGTGTGTAACCTTTACACTGAAGTCTACCACCTTTTTGTCAGACAGTCACTCACCCAGCCATATCGTTTTTGCTCTTTCCTTTATGGAATAATATTTTTGGGATCTTCCACCTCCCACTGTGTATTTACACGAAGATATTATTTCACATTTGGACTGTGTTTGGATTTTTGCTCACTGTGTATTTACACGAAGATATTGTTTCACATTTGGACTGTGTTTGGATTTTTGCTCACTGTGTGTTTACACAAAGATAGTATTTCACATTTGGACGGTGTTTGGATTTTTTGCTCACTGTGTGTTTACATGAAGATATTCACTTGGGCTGTTTTTGGAATATTGCACATCACTGTGTTGTTTAACACGAAGAATATAACACCCTGTCCTCCAGCTCGTTTCAAGTCTGCTCTGTCACTGACCCGTTCCCTCTCTCCCTCTCTCGGTCTTGCACAACATCTGAGAGGTCCGCCGTGAGAGTCTGCAGAGCGGTACAGAGGTCTGCTCCTGCTTCCCAAGACTACCCTTCCGGGAGAAGCTGCAGAGCAGCAGAACTTTGCCCCTTGTTCATTGTACCTGTTCTTGTTGACCTGCTTTCCCTGTTTCACTTATTCTTATTATCAAATAAACAAGCCCTCGTATTTGGCAACTCTGAATCCTACTCTCTTGTGTCGTTAGCGTTTGGGGTCGGTGTCAAACCATAACATTACGAACCAACCATGACGACCCCAGCCGACACAGAGGGGGTCAGAACCGCACTTGCATTTCAAGTCGAGTTGACCAGGGATCACGGTCTCCAACTAGAGCGGGCTGCGGCTGCGGTGCAGGACCTCAGGGACCAGGTCCTGCCTATGCAGGGTTCAATGGCCGCTATGGCGGGACAACAGTCCGAGATTCTCGCCCAGCTTAACTCGCTGGGCGACGCCGTTAATTCTTTTCATCTCTCACACCCTTCAGGAACATTCCCCGCAGCCCCAGCAGATCTCGCACCTCGGGAACCCCTTCTCTCCGTCCCACGGCTGTTCGACGGTAATCCCGAGGAGTGTGCCACATTCATCATGCAATGTGAGTTGGTTTTCCGTCATCAACCAAGCCGTTTTTCTGCTCATGGGTCCCGAGTGGCTTATATAACCAACCTACTTTCAGGCCATGCTGCCCAGTGGGTCACTTCCTCCTGGGCAATGGAAGCAGAATTTTTGTTCTCCTACCCAGACTTCGTGGCGGAGCTCCGCAGAGTGTTCCACCATCCAGCCCGAGGTCTGGACCCTGGAGCCCGGTTGGGGACCTTCCGACAAGGGAGCAGCAGGGTGACGGACTATGTCATGGAGTTTCGACTGGC
Organism: Notolepis coatsorum; assembly: GCF_963971535.1. NCBI lineage: Eukaryota > Metazoa > Chordata > Actinopteri > Aulopiformes > Paralepididae > Notolepis > Notolepis coatsorum. Next base: position 10,826,061 of record NC_140181.1, on the reverse strand, counting down.
GGCGGTGGAGAGTGGATGGAACGAACCTGCTCTTCGCCTAACCTTCATTAGGGGGCTCAGTGACGCAGTCCGGGACCAGCTCGCTACCAGGGAGGTGCCCGACTCCCTCGAGGAGCTGTTTAGCCTTGTCATCCGTATTGACGGACGCCTCCTGGAGAGAAGGCGCGAGAGGACCCGACTGTCACCTCCTGAAGCACCCCGGACTCCTGGACGCCCCGTCCCCAACACTACTGATGGTAACAGGCTTCCCCGTCCGGTGCGCGAGGAGGAACCCATGCCACTGGGACGCTCTCGTCTGAGCCAGGTGGTGCGTCAGGCAAGGCTCAGGTCCGAGCTCTGCCTCTACTGCGGAGGCACGGGACACTTTCTCGCCGACTGCCCTATCCGGCCAAAAGATCGGGCTCACCAAGACCCCGGGAGATCCTGGTGAGCCGTTTTTCCCATTCCCAGCGCCGCGCACCGCCTGACCATCTGTTGAGCGTCACCCTGGCCTGGGGGAACCAACGTGCCACGGTGGAGGCCCTCATCGACTCTGGGGCAGACGAGAACTTCCTCGACTTCGAGTTTGCCACCCAAGCCAACATACCTCTTGAGGCCCTTGTGAGGCCCTTGGAGATCTTTTCGTTGGACCAACACCGCCTGGCCGACATCTCTCAACGGACCGGCCCAGTCTTGCTGACCATTGCTGGGAACCACGTAGAGAGGATCCAGTTCCTCATTACCCAATCCCCCCTTGTCCCGGTGGTCCTGGGTAGGCCCTGGCTCGCGCTGCACGAGCCCCACATCGCCTGGGCCTCCGGTACCATCAGGGGCTGGAGCTCCTCCTGTCACGCCCGCTGTCTACAGGCGGCGTCTTGTCCCCCGCCCCGGAGACCGGCTGGTGAGTTGCCCCCGGATCCCTCGTCCATTCCTCCCGAGTACCACGACCTCATGGAGGTATTCAGTAAGACCAGGGCTCAGTCCCTTCCACCTCACCGCCCCTATGACTGCGCCATCGACCTCCGCCAAGGGGCTCCCCTTCCCGGCAGCCGCCTCTACAGTCTGACTGTCCCGGAGAAGAAGGCGATGGATCTCTACATCTCTGAGTCATTGGAAGCAGGACTCATTCGGCCTTCCTCCTCCCCGGTGGCGGCCGGGTTCTTCTTTGTTGGTAAGAAGGATGGGGACCTGCGACCCTGCATCGACTATCGTCAGCTCAACGAGATCACCATCAAGAACAAATACCCCCTACCTCTCATGAGCTCCACCTTCGAGCCACTGACCCAGGCCTCGTTCTTCACCAAGCTGGATCTCCGAAGTGCCTATCATCTTGTCCGTATCCGTGAGGGCGATGAATGGAAGACCGCCTTCAAGACCCCCAGGGGCCACTATGAGTACCTTGTGATGCCGTTCGGCCTCACCAACGCCCCGGCGGTATTCCAGGCACTCATGAACGATGTCCTCCGTGACATGCTGGAGGTGTTCGTGGTGGTGTACCTGGACGACATTCTTATCTTTTCCAGGACCCTCGAGGAACACATCCTGCATGTCCGCCGGGTGCTGGAGCGCCTCCTCCACAATCGGCTCTTCGTCAAGGCGGAGAAGTGCCGTTTCCACTCCAACTCCGTCGACTACCTGGGCTTCATCGTGGAGAAGGGCTTGACCCGAGCGGATCCTCGCAAGATCCAGGCTGTGGAGGATTGGCCGGAACCCACCACTCGGAAGGAGCTACAGAGTTTCCTCGGGTTCGCAAACTTCTACCGAAGGTTCATCCGGAACTACAGCCAGGTGGCGGAGCCTCTTACCAAGCTGACCTCCCCCGCTCTGCCGTTCGACTGGTCCCCAGCGGCACGCGCTGCGTTCCGCTCCCTCAAGAGAAGGTTCACTTCCGCTCCTATCCTGCTCCACCCTGACCCCAAGAGACAGTTCATCGTGGAGGTGGACGCCTCGGATTCTGGCCTGGGCGCTGTCCTATCTCAGCGTTCTCCTTCCGACCAGAAGGTACATCCTTGCGCCTTCTACTCGCGTCGCTTCCTCCCCGCCGAGAGGAACTACGACACCGGCAATCGGGAGCTACTGGCGGTCGTGGCTGCTCTGGAGGAGTGGCGTCATTGGCTAGAGGGTGCCGAGGAGCCTTTTACCATCTGGACGGACCACAAGAACCTAACGTTCATCCGCGCTTCCAGGCGCCTCAACGGTCGGCAGGCGAGATGGGCCAGTTTCCTCAGTCGGTTCGACTTCTCGCTGACCTTCCGCCCCGGTTCCCGCAACACGAAGGCCGACTCCCTGTCCCGGATGCACTCCAAGGGGGACCCATCTCCCATCATCCCGGAGGCCCGAGTGGTTGGAGCCATCACCTTGGGCATCGAGGGTGTGGTGAGGCGTGCCCTACGCTTCCAACGTGCTCCAAGCAACGTCCCTAGGAGCCGTCTCTTCGTCCCTGACTCTGTCCGGTCCCAGGTACTGCTGTGGGGCCATACCAGCCGGTTCGCCTGCCACCCAGGCGTCCATCGCACGTTCTCCTTCCTGGCTCGTCGTTTCTGGTGGCCCACCATGCGGAACGACGTCAAGGAGTTCGTTTTGGCCTGCGCGGTCTGTGCCCGCAGCAAGGCCTCTCACCAGGCACCCTCCGGGCTCTTGCAGCCACTTCCCGTTCCAAGCCGTCCGTGGTCACATGTGGCGCTCGACTTCGTCACTGGTCTACCCTCCTCCCAGGGGAACACCTGCCTTCTGACCGTGGTGGATCGATTCAGCAAGGGGGTCCACCTCGTGGCCCTCTCCAAGCTTCCCTCAGCAGCCGAGACGGCGGACCTCCTGACGCACCACGTGTTCCGCCTTCACGGCTTTCCCCAGGACATCGTCTCTGACCGGGGGCCCCAGTTCACCTCCCAGGTATGGCGGGCTTTCTGCAAGGGATTGGGGGCAACGGTCAGTCTCTCCTCTGGCTACCATCCCCAGACAAACGGGCAGACGGAGAGGATGAACCAGAGCGTGGAGTCTGCTCTTCGGTGTGTGGCAGCCGAGAGGCCGGCATCCTGGAGTCGTTTCCTTCCCTGGGTTGAATACTCGATCAACTCAATGGTCAGTTCCGCCACCGGCCTCTCCCCTTTTGAGGCCTCCCTGGGCTACCAGCCCCCTCTTTTTCCCGCACTGGAGACGGAAGTGGCAGTTCCCTCCGTGCAGGTCCACCTCGACCGCTGCCGTCGCGTTTGGGAGATCACCAGGACCGCGCTGCTCCGGACATCTGAGCGCGCCTGTCGTGGTGCCGACCGGCGCCGGGTTCCCGCGCCGACTTACCGCCCTGGGCAGAGGGTGTGGCTCTCCGCGAAGGACCTCCCGCTACGGTCCTCGGCCAAGAAGCTCAACCCTCGCTTCGTCGGTCCTTTCGAGGTCCTGAAGGTACTCAGTCCGGCGGCCCTGCGCCTGAAGCTTCCTGCATCCATGCACATCCACCCCGTGTTCCATGTCTCCCGGGTTAAGCCCGTCTCCCTCAGTCCCCTTATGCCTCCAGCTCCTGATCCACCGCCTCCTGTGCTAGTGGATGGTCACCCCCAGTGGCAGGTCCGCCGGTTGATGGGCGTTCGTCGGCGGGGCCGGGGATTCCAATACCTGGTGGACTGGGAGGGTTACGGCCCTGAGGAGCGTAGCTGGGTCTCCCGGCAGCTCATCGTGGATCCCGGCTTGATCACCGACTTCCATCGGGCCCATCCTGACGAGCCGGGTCGGCCTGGTCGCCGGGCGGCTCCCGTGGAGGGGGGGGTACTGTGAGGTTTCTGTCCTTGCCTTCTCACTCGTTCTGTTCCTTTAACCACCCTCGCTTTGTTTTCATTCATTTTTTCTGTCAAGTATTTCAATTCCCTCGTTCACACGTTTCTCCCCGCTGACGTCATCTGAGACGTCGCTGATTGGTTCTCTCACTTCCCCACGCTTTTCAATCACATTCCCCAGCTGTCACTGCTTTTCAATCAATCGATCCCTCATTATTTATACCCCGTTTTCCCCACCCTAAGTTGTTGGTTCGTCTTGATTTGTCGCTGGATGTTTTTCCCCGTTGCTTCTGTTTCACTGTGCTATTCTCCAGGAATGCCTAGAAGCCTTCGCTTGGATACCTGCTCCGTGGCGCGCGCTCGCCTCCACTGTTGTTCCTGTTCCTTTTACGCAGCTTGTCTGGGTGAGTTTTTCTAGATTGACTGTCTTGACCTATTTCCGATTTTCGTGTGTAACCTTTACACTGAAGTCTACCACCTTTTTGTCAGACAGTCACTCACCCAGCCATTATCGTTTTTGCTCTTTCCTTTATGGAATAATATTTTTGGGATCTTCCACCTCCCACTGTGTATTTACACGAAGATATTATTTCACATTTGGACTGTGTTTGGATTTTTGCTCACTGTGTATTTACACGAAGATATTGTTTCACATTTGGACTGTGTTTGGATTTTTGCTCACTGTGTGTTTACACGAAGATAGTATTTCACATTTGGACGGTGTTTGGATTTTTTGCTCACTGTGTGTTTACATGAAGATATTCACTTGGGCTGTTTTTGGAATATTGCACATCACTGTGTTGTTTAACACGAAGAATATAACACCCTGTCCTCCAGCTCGTTTCAAGTCTGCTCTGTCACTGACCCGTTCCCTCTCTCCCTCTCTCGGTCTTGCACAACATCTGAGAGGTCCGCCGTGAGAGTCTGCAGAGCGGTACAGAGGTCTGCTCCTGCTTCCCAAGACTACCCTTCCGGGAGAAGCTGCAGAGCAGCAGAACTTTGCCCCTTGTTCATTGTACCTGTTCTTGTTGACCTGCTTTCCCTGTTTCACTTATTCTTATTATCAAATAAACAAGCCCTCGTATTTGGCAACTCTGAATCCTACTCTCTTGTGTCGTTAGCGTTTGGGGTCGGTGTCAAACCATAACAGCAGGGGAGAACAGCCCATGAACCGGTGGGACGTTACAGTACGTCTTGAGACTAACGTTTCAAAACATTGTGAGTCTTCATCAGTCAAACGTTTTTTTGTACTTTATGCTCTCTGATGAAAATCAGTTTGAAACGTTAGTCTGTGGGGTTCTGGTCAGTTTATTCAGGACTCTGATCTGAGATCAGTGGAGGGCTCTCGTCGGTATTCAGGACTCTGATCTGAGATCAGTGGATCAGATCCCCAGAGCAGAGTGGCATTTCCTGCTCTCTCTCTCACAGATGACTGCCAACATCCTAGCAACCAGGTATCCTAGCAACCAGGTGTCCCAGCTACCGGGAAAGACACACCTGCTACGTACCTGCTATGGCGTGCGTGTTCGTGTGTATGTGTGTGTGTGTGTGTGTGTGCGTGTGCGTGTGCATGTGCGTGTGCGTGCGTGCGTGTGAAGAGAAGAGCCAAACAATTAGCAAGATATTGCTCAGTGTCAGCAATTATTGGCAGCCGGGCAATTTGGAGAAGACGCTGCTATCTGTATCCATGAGCTGTGTGTTGATTGTCAGGTTCATCATCCTATGTGTGTGTATAACTTTGGTTGCCATTGTCAATTTGGGCACGATTGTATCAGAATAACCCACAATGTACAAGTGCACTGATAATATTTGTGTCCTTTAAACATTGTCTTCATGTGGACATAAATAAAGATTCTAAGTGTGTGTGTGTGTGTGTGTGTGTGTGTGTGTGTGTGTGTGTGTGTGTGAGAGAGAGAGATAGATGGGGAGGGGGAGAGAGGGGAGGGGGGAGAGAGAGAGAGAGAGAGAGAGAGAGAGCTAGGTAAGGGCGAGAGATCTAACACACCGCTGAGAACACAGGAACAAACATCTACTTCACACAGGAACGTCTCAGAACGTTACAAAATGGTAAAAACTGATGAGGTGTTCAAAAAAACTGAGCGCCCTCCAACCTAACAAGGCCACTGGCCATGACAATATCCCCTGCAAATATGGACTCAGCAGCCGCCATCACCCCAATCATCACCCACATAATAAACCTCTCCCTAAAACAGGGACACGTCCCCAAAGATTTCAAAATTGCAAGAGTGACCCCCCCTGCACAAAAAAGGCAGCAAATTAGACCCAGGATACTACCGCCCTGTTTTTTTTTTTTTTTTTTTTATTATCTTTTCCCCCCTCCTTTTTCCTCCGATTTTCTCCCATCCCAATGTTAGTCGTTATGCCAATTCCCAATCCCCTTCCTGGTCGCTGCGCACTTACCCCCCCCAGTCGGTCTGGGAGAGTGGAGGCTATCGCATGCTTCCTCCGACACACGTCTAGCCAATCAACCGCTTCTTTTCACCTGGCAGCGCGGACTCTCACTGAGAGGGTGAAACGTGTGGAAGGATCACACTACCCCCCTTAGATCCTATCCGCGCTGAGCAGGCGCCCCGACCGAACTGTAGGAGTCGCTGTTTACAACGACCCGGACCCACACCTATGCCACCTGACCGCCCCTACCGCCCTGTTTCTATTCTTACCTCCATCTCGAAAGTTATGGGGAAAAAACAGGTAGAAAAGTACCTTGCGGAAAAAAGCTAATCTACGAATTCCAATCTGGCTTCAGAACATCCCATTCCACTGACACATGCCTTCTCTATTTGAACGACCACATCAAACACGAGGTGGACGCGGGCAAATACTGCGACATGGTCATGCTGGACCTACAAAAGGCCTTCGACACTGTCAATCACTCCATTCTGATTGATAAACTTAAAGCAATTGGTTTTGATAGTTCATCAGTGAGCTGGATGCAATCCTACCTGAAGGGGAGAGAACAGATGGTGGGAGGTGAATGGTACACTGCCCCCCCCCCCCTCCCAGTGAGCTGTGGTGTTCCACAAGGAAGCATACTATAGGACCTTTACTGTTCCTAATTTATGCAAATTACATGTCATCAGCTTGTGACTGCAACTTGTTCCTGTTTGCGGACGACTCAGCCCTGCTGGTCTCTGACAAGAACAAGTTGCAGGTTGAAAAAACCCTCAGCACGGAACTAGGCAAAATCTGCATATGGCTATGGCTCGCTGATAACAAACTATCATTACACATGGGCAAAACAGAGTCCATTCTCTTCGGTTCAAATAACAAACTCAGCAAGACCGACGGCTTCTCAGTTACAGTGGGTGACAATATTGTCACAAGGAAAGACGAAATTACCTACCTGGGTTCCATCCTAGAGGCAAATCTTTCCTGTGACAAAATGGCATCCAATGTAATAAAAAAAGTCAACCAACGAACTAGATTCTTGTACCGGATCTCCTCTCTGGTAAACAAGAATACCCTGAAGACTCTGGCAGGAGCACTCATTCAAGGGTACTATGACTATGCTTGCACCTCATGGTACCAAAGCACCTCAAAGGCGCTTAAAACAAAATTACAAACATCACAAAACAAACTGGTCAGACTACTACTTGACCTGAACCCCAGAACCCA